>NW_025936745.1:1154123-1246287 GCF_000764305.2 Hyalella azteca | reverse complement strand
ATATAGATACTTTAGGCCGATTGTAATATATATACCTATAGTATATATATTTTACATAAATATAGAAATAAAATATAGATACTTTAGGCCGATTGTAATATATATACCTATAGTATATATATTTTACATAAATATAGAAATAAAATATAGATACTTTAGGCCGATTGTAATATATATACCTATAGTATATATATTTTACATAAATATAGAAATAAAATATAGATACTTTAGGCCGATTGTAATATATATACCTATAGTATATATATTTTACATAAATATAGAAATAAAATATAGATACTTTAGGCCGAGTGTAATATATATATATATATAGTATATATATTACATAAACATAGAAATAAAATATAGATACTTTAGGCCGAGTGTAAGATATATAGTATATATATATTACATAGATATAGAAATAAAGTATAGATACTTTAGGCTGATTGTAATATATATATAGTATACATTTTATATAAATATAGAAATAAAATATAGATACTTTAGGCCGATTGTAATATATATATAGTTTATATATTAAATAAATATAGAAATAAAATATAGATTCTTATGGCCGAGTGTAGCGACTCTAGGGCAGAAGCCTGGGCGTCACTCAAATTATGTTAGGGATCCCCACACGATACGTACGTATCCTGGATACGCGCCTTATCAAAACCTTATCAAAGATAAATAATCATACATTCCTCTTGCTCGTGTGTAATGAATTATTGAATAAAATGATGCTGATGCTATTAATATAATTATTATTATCGAATTATTAAATGAATTATTAAATAAAATGATGTTGATGCTATCAAAATAATTATTATTATCGAATTATTTAATGAATTATTGAATAAAATGATGCTGATGCTATCAAAATAATTATTATTATCGAATTATTAAATGAATTATTGAATAAAATGATGTTGATGCTATCAAAATAATTATTATTATCGAATTATTAAATGAATTATTGAATAAAATGATGTTGATGCTATCAAAATAATTATTATTATCGAATTATTAAATGAATTATTGAATAAAATGATGCTGATGCTATCAAAATAATTATTATTATCGAATTATTAAATGAATTATTGAATAAAATGATGTTGATGCTATCAAAATAATTATTATTATCGAATTATTAAATGAATTATTGAATAAAATGATGTTGATGCTATCAAAATAATTATTATTATCGAATTATTAAATGAATTATTGAATAAAATGATGTTGATGCTATCAAAATAATTATTATTATCGAATTATTAAATGAATTATTGAATAAAATGATGTTGATGCTATCAAAATAATTATTATTATCGAATTATTAAATGAATTATTGAATAAAATGATGTTGATGCTATCAAAATAATTATTATTATCGAATTATTAAATGAATTATTGAATAAAATGATGTTGATGCTATCAAAATAATTATTATTATCGAATTATTAAATGAATTATTGAATAAAATGATGTTGATGCTATCAAAATAATTATTATTATCGAATTATTAAATGAATTATTGAATAAAATGATGTTGATGCTATCAAAATAATTATTATTATCGAATTATTAAATGAATTATTGAATAAAATGATGTTGATGCTATCAAAATAATTATTATTATCGAATTATTAAATGAATTATTGAATAAAATGATGTTGATGCTATCAAAATAATTATTATTATCGAATTATTAAATGAATTATTGAATAAAATGATGTTGATGCTATCAAAATAATTATTATTATCGAATTATTAAATGAATTATTGAATAAAATGATGTTGATGCTATCAAAATAATTATTATTATCGAATTATTAAATGAATTATTGAATAAAATGATGTTGATGCTATCAAAATAATTATTATTATCGAATTATTAAATGAATTATTGAATAAAATGATGTTGATGCTATCAAAATAATTATTATTATCGAATTATTAAATGAATTATTGAATAAAATGATGTTGATGCTATCAAAATAATTATTATTATCGAATTATTAAATGAATTATTGAATAAAATGATGTTGATGCTATCAAAATAATTATTATTATCGAATTATTAAATNGGTTAGAGTGGCATGTGTCCCATCTGTGGCAAGGTTAGAGTGGCAGGTGTCCCATCTGTGGCAAGGTTAGAGTGGCAGGTGTCCCATCTGTGGCAAGGTTAGAGTGGCATGTGTCCCATCTGTGGCAAGGTTAGAGTGGCATGTGTCCCATCTGTGGCAAGGTTAGAGTGGCAGGTGTCCCATCTGTGGCAAGGTTAGAGTGGCATGTGTCCCATCTGTGGCAAGGTTAGAGTGGCATGTGTCCCATCTGTTGCTGTGTATGACAACTTGTTGCTGTGTGGCAGCGTATGACAACATGTTGCTGTGTGGCAGCGTATGACAACATGTTGCTGTGTGGCAGCGTATGACAACTTGTTGATGTGTTACAGTTTGTTGCTGTTCGATTGGTATGATAACTTTGTCACTGCCTTCTACATGGCAGAACCATGCAACTGTTTTATTTCGTACGTCAGGCGTCTAGAGTATTACAGTTGTACGTCAGGCACTTGATGAAATATTGTACCTCAGAAACGTAAAACGCTATCATACGTCAGGTGTTCCAGTGGAAGCTGCTTAACCACGTGTCACGTGACCACAAGATGTTATCGTACCTCAGGCACGTAATTAACAAGATGTTATCGTACCTCGATCAGGCACGTAATTAAGTTGTCATACGTCAGGCACTTAATGAACTATCGTACGTCAGGTGTTCCAGTGGAAGCTGCTGAACCACGTGTCACGTGACCACACGATGTTATCGTACCTCAGGCATGTAATTAAGTTGTCGTACGTCAGGCACTAAATGAACTATCGTACGTCAGGTGTTCCAGTGGAAGCTGCTTAACCACGTGTCACGTGACCACAAGATGTTATCGTACCTCAGGCACGTAATTAAATTGTCACCTAATGAACTATCGTACGTCAGGTGTTCCAGTGGAAGCTGCTCAACCACGTTTCACGTGACCACAAGATGTTATCGTACCTCAGGCATGTAATTAAGTTGTCGTACGTCAGTCACCTAATGAAATATCATACCTCAGGCACTAAATGAACTATCATACGTCAGGTGTTCCAGTGGAAGCTGCTCAACCACGTGTCACGTGACCACAAGATGTTATCGTACCTCAGGCACGTTATTAAGTTGTCACTTAATGAACTATCGTACGTCAGGCACCTAATGAACTATCGTACGTCAGGTGTTCCAGTGGAAGCTACTCAACCACGTGTCACGTGACCACACGATGTTATCGTACCTCAGGCATGTTATTAAGTTGTCACTTAATGAACTATCGTACGTCAGGTGTTCCAGTGGAAGCTGCTTAACCACGTGTCACGTGACCACAAGATGTTATCGTACCTCAGGCATTTTATTAAGTTGTCACTTAACGAACTATTGTACCTCAGGCATGATATTAAGTTGTCATACGTCAGGCACGTAATTAAGTTGTCACCTAATGAACTATCGTACGTCAGGTGTTCCAGTGGAAGCTGCTGAACCACGTGTCACGTGACCACAAGATGTTATCGTACCTCAGGCACGTAATTGAGTTGTCGTACGTCAGTCACTTAATGAACTATCGTACGTCAGGTGTTCCAGTGGAAGCTGCTGAACCACGTGTCACGTGACCACAAGATGTTATCGTACCTCAGGCACGTAATTGAGTTGTCGTACGTCAGTCACTTAATGAACTATCGTACGTCAGGTGTTCCAGTGGAAGCTGCTGAACCACGTGTCACGTGACCACAAGATGACCCTGAAGCCGGCTCACTTATCCTACAAGTGCACGGTATGCACGGCCACGTTCAACATGTACAGGCTCTTCGAGAACCACGTGTACAGCGCGCACAGCGTCGTCAACAAGGCCAAGGAGGCAACCACCAAGACTAATGGTCAGTGACTAGTGACTAGTTAGTATTTACTAGTGTTACTAGTTAGTAGTGTACGGTAACTAGTGGCCAGGGTGACAGCGCGCACAGCGTCGTCAACAAGGCCAAGGAGGCAACCACCAAGACTAATGGTCAGTGGCTAGTGACTAGTTACTAGTGTAACTAATGGCCAAGTGACAAGTTACTAGTTAGTAGTGTAACTAGTGGCTAGGGTATATATCAGGCACTGTACACGGACCACCAAGACTAATGGTCAGTGGCTAGTGACAAGTTACTAGTGTAACTAGTGGTCAGGGTATATACATATATCAGGCACGCTGTACACGGACCACAAGACTAATAGTCAGTGACTAGTGACTAGTTAGTATTTACTAGTGTAACTAGTGTTACTAGTTAGTAGTGTAACTAGTGCCCAGACTATATATATATATATATATGTCAGGCACGCTGTACACGGACCACAAAGACTAATGGTCAGAGACTAGTGACAAGTTACTAGTGTAACTAGTGGTCAGGCTATATGGTGGCCGGGCCAAGGGTAATCACGATGCTCACGAACTAAGATAATGATCGTTATAATGACGGTGATAATTGATTTAGTTATGATGATAATGATAACCATAATCCCCCGTCCTCTCTAGCCTGCCTCTCTAGCCTGCCTCTCTAGCCTACCTCTCTAGCCTGCCTCTCTAGCCGGCCTCTCTTCCTTTAAAATTTAGTCCATAGAACGCTAGTCGTTTTATAATACATTTGACATAAAATTTGTGTGATTAGTTAAATAAATAACGTTGATTGCAGTCCATAAATACCGTTATGTGATAACTAACGTTGACTGCCGCCATAAAATACCTTTATGTGATAACCAACGTTAACTGTAGTCCATAAAATACCATTATGTGATAACTAACACGTTGACTACAGTTTCTAAAATAACGTTATGTGACAACAAACGTTGATTGCAGTCCATAAATACAGTTATGTGACAACTAACGTTGACTGCAGTCCATAAAATACCGTTATGTGATAACCAACGTTTGTTACAGGCCAACATGAGCAAAGAAATTACCATCACGAAAGTGGGTACGGCACCGATGAGTCATCGGGCGGCACTTGGCAACCGCGGGGTGAGCGTTGGCAACGTCGCGGCGGCGGCCGCGGCTATAAAAGCAGGCAGCAGCGTCGAGGTGATCAGTCTCGACGAGTCGCCCGTCAAGAGAGCCACGCACGCCGCGGGCTCCGTCAAGCGGCCCAGTCATGACCTCCTGGCCGGGGGCGCGGCCAAGAAACCCAAGACTTCTTAATTATTTATTAGTGATTACTTTAATTAGAGAAGACTATTTAGTAACTAAATGGGTTAATAAAGGCTCGTTTAGTAACTAAATGGGTTAATAGAGGCCTGTTTAGTAATTAAATGGGTTAATAGAGAAGACTATTTAGTAACTAAATGGGTTAATACAGGCCTGTTTAGTGATTAAATGGGTTAATAGAGGCCCGTTTATTAACTAAATGGGTTTTTAAAGGCCTATTTAGTAATTAAATGGGTTAATAAAGGCCCAGTTAATAATTAAATGGGTTAATTGCCCCTTGTCACTGGAGACTTTCTGATGGAAAACATGACGATAATTTAATTGATTATTTAGGCTGCGGTTGAAGTACTAATTATTATTATTCTGATATTTATGTTTCTTTTATAAAGCCTATAAGTTCAGAAAGGCAGGACATGCATTACATTTTCTCATTATTATTATTTATGAAAAATAAGTACACACGACTTCCTGTTAACACAAATGTGTAGGTAAATATACAGAGGAAGCTGTGTGGCGGTAATGGGTGAAGCTAAAAAAATTACCCCGTTTTAGGGTAATTTTTGTCCATGTTAGGATTTCCTGGGGTAACTTACGTGAATTTTAGGGAATTTATAAGAGGAACCTTAGGGTATTTATTGCCCCGTGTTTTAGGGTAATTTTTGTCCATTATAGGATTTCCTGGGGTAACTTTTGTGAATTTTAGGGAATTTATAAGAGGAACTTTAGGGTATTTATTGCCCCGTGTTTTAGGATAATTTTTGTCCATGTTAGGATTTCCTGGGGTAACTTATGCGAGTTTTGGGGAATTTCTAAGTGGAACCTTAGGGTATTTATTGCCTCGTGAATATGATTGCCTCGGAGCAAAATTTCACGTTCATTTTCATGCTTTATTTTACGTTCATTTTTTGCATGTTTTTTTTTTAATTCAACGTGCGTTTTGAAAAAAAATTGGAGCTCGTTTTTTCCTGAAACTTCGATGAATTTTGTACAACATTTGTGCGCCTCGTAAGTGTACTTACATGTACATGCTTCTGACACTGTAAAGTACACTGTACACCAGTGTAAAGTACACTGTACACTGTACACTAGTGTAAAGTACACTGTACACTGTACACTAGTGTAAAGTACACTGTACACTGTACACTAGTGTAAAGTATAAAGTACACTGTACACTAGTACAAAGTACACTGGTGTAAAGTACACTGTACACTAGTACAAAGTACACTAGTGTATAGTACACTGTACACTAGTACAAAGTACACGCGAAGTTATCACTTTAGTCTCGAGTTAATAAAAGGATTACATTTGTACTACGCCGCTGTGTACAAAATGTAAATGTTGCTACTTTGAATGATGTGTACTTGTGTACCTTTGTGTACGTTTGTGTTGTGTACAAGCTGGCACAATATTGTGTCACAATATGAGCTGTTGTACAAATGATAGTGGCACAATGTGCAGTGTTTGTACAGTTAATAGTGACACAATCTATTGTGTTGGGGGCGGCAAAGAACGTTTGTCACCAAAAACGTTCACAAACTTGTAACGTTTTTCTCATTAGATTCTCTGTATATTTCCTGACTTTTGAAGAACGTTTGTTGACCGCAAAACGTTTTTTTTTTGTTTTATACACAAAAGAAACGTTTCTTTTTTTTACTTTTTTCCATAATGCGGGCCAGTGACGTTTATAGGAGAAAGAAACGTTGATAGAAACGTTGACAATGGAACGTTTACGTCGGAACATTTTTGTCGGTGTCGCTCAAAGTATATTTATAGCTATCCAGTAAATTATTTTTATTTTTTCGTTAATGCAAGAAATTCTTTCCTGTATTTAATGTTAAATTACTGGCCCAGTATACTGCTAGTTCTTACTGGCCCAGTATTTCGACTCCTACTTACCCAGTATAATGTCTCCTACTGGCCCAGTATATTGGCTTCTACTGGCCCAGTATAATGGTTTTCACTGGCCCAGTATAATGGTTTTACTGGCCCAGTATATTGGCTTCTACTGGCCCAGTATAGTGGTTTTCACTGGCCCAGTATAATGGTTTTACTGGCCCAGTATATTGGCTTCTACTGGTCCAGTATAGTGGTTTTCACTCGCCCAGTATATCGACTCCTACTTACCCAGTATAATGTCTCCTACTGGCCCAGTATATTGGCTTCTACTGGCCCAGTATAATGGTTTTTACTGGCCCAGTATATTGGTTTTAACTGGCCCAGTAACTCACCCAGTATACGATTGATAAATCTTTTGCTTGTTCATGAAATTGTAAAATATTTACGTACGAATATCATTACTACGAAGAGTTCGGTAGGAATAGCATTGAAGGTTCCCCGCTGCATCACACTCTGAAAAATACATGGTATACATTGTCCAAATATTGAGAGACGTGTAGCACTGATACGTCCCCAAAGTGTGTCAAGACGACCCACATAAGGGCGCAAGTGCATCGATATTTGAGACACGTGTAGCACTGATACGTCCTTTGTTCCTGAGCCTAACTGTGTCAAGATGACCCACATAAAGGCGCAAGTGCATCGATATTTATGACACACATAAGGGCGCAAGTGCATCGATATTTATGACACACATAAGGGCGGCGCAAGTGCATCGATATTTATGACACACATAAGGGCGCAAGTGCATCGATATTTATGACACACATAAGGGCGCAAGTGCATCGATATTTATGACACACATAAGGGCGCAAGTGCATCGATATTTGAGACAAAGTACAGCTTATTTCTCCGCGTGCACGTGAGTTTTGTAAGAAATGTTGAGAGGCTTGCGATGTTAGTGTACATAATGTAATGTATGTGCCGTGTGCTCTCAGTAAACATTACAAGTTAACCTTGTTCTTATTTTCTTATCATCTCTGTACGTTGATTTATGCGTTCACGACAGATCGCGAAAGGGTGGAGGGGGGGGTGGAGTTTTTATTTATTTTCTTTTTGTTTTTAAAATGTTATTTTGTTGCTATTAACACACTAAAAAATATTAATTATTATTATTATTAACACACAACAAAATTATAATTATTATATTATTATTAACACACAACAAAATAACACACTAAATGTGCTATTTTGTTGGTTTTGTTATGGACGTAGCAGCCCCAGGCCACGCTAGCGCCTTCACTCACAAAAATGTATGGGTTATAATGCACTGATACTGACCCACTTCCTGCCTGTAGCACTGATACTGACACACTTCCTGCCCGTAGCACTGATACTGACCCACTTCCTGCCTGTATCACTGATACTGACCCACTTCCTGCCTGTATCACTGATACTGACTCACTTCCTGCCTGTAGCACTGATACTGACACACTTCCTGCCTGTAGCACTGATACGCCAGGCCCAGAACTGGGTCAGGACGACTCACTTGAACCAAAGTGCATCGATTTTTGGACAATGAGTGACACATTTCTCCGTAATACCTTATGGTATAATAATGTTTAGTATAGTAATATCTTGCAGTAATATAATATATAGTATAGTAATATCTTATAGTAATATAATGTATAGTATAGTATATCGTATATAGTAACTTATAGTATATTTTAGTATAGTAACATTCTATGGATTAACGGTCGTCATGTTACCTGTACGTTATCAGTACCATATATTTAAAATATATTACAAAATATATATATTATATTTATAATAATATATAGAAAATATAATATATTAAAATATATTATATATAACATATATTTTAAGTACAGCTGACATTTTTCTCACCATGTCCACAAACAATGGTGTTATATGTACGAATTATATATAGAGATATATCCTGCATATATTATATGCATTATCTCCATATAGATACCTTGACTGATAAGGTTAGGCGAGCGCGTTAAGGTTTAGAATTAAACTCGCCACACCGGAACTTTATTTTCTTCATTTTTAGCGCATTTTCTCATTTATGGAAAAAATGCACTATTGTGCTCGCCATGTCCGTCCGTCTGTCCGTCCATCTGTCTGTCTGTCCGTCCGTCTGTCTGTCTGTCCGTCCGTCTGTCCGTCCGTCTGTCTGTCCGTCCGTCTGTCTGTCTGTCCGTCCGTCCGTCTGTCCGTCCGTCCGTCTGTCTGTCCGTCCGTCCGTCTGTCCGTCCGTCTGTCCGTGACCTCAAGTTTTCGTCGACGAGAAAATGCGCTCTCTGTCACTCACTGCAGTGAGTACTGAGTTATATTTTTTTCATTTTTCTTGAACAGAATCGCAAATAAATACAATATACAAAACAATGTACAATGCAATAGATTTGCAATACCTCATTAAACAATCGACAAAATTAATGGATTCTAATCAACATTAATATTAAGAAGGGTATGTACCTTTGTCTTCATCAATTTTCTAAGCCATAGTCGAGATTATTCTTTACGCTGTCACGATTAAAAATAAATAGAATGAATTTAATTAGAGGTGTGAAAAAATTTATATCTAAGATGACGCTAAACAGAAAATTAAAAAGAAATAGAAAGAATTTATTTAGGAATAGAAATAGTGTGAAATTATTTCTAGCTAAGATGACGCTAAACTAATAAAACACTGCCTACTGTAATAAAACACTACCTACTGTAATAAAACACTGCCTACTGTAATAAAACACTACCTACTGTAATAAAACACTTCTACGTTTTTTTATGACGTAGTAGCGCCATGGCTCACACCATCAAATTCCAAGGCCAACTGAGCAGGCATGAAGCGCCTGACGCCGCTGTTACTCTTTCAGAACGCGTTCGGTACTCGTCTTGTTACCGTGAGACTCCATTTCAAACCTCAACTTTCGTTGTTTCGTAGTAATTTCATTTTTCGTAAGTGGCAAGTGTACTTGCCAAGCGGCGTTAATGGGTTAACTGCTCGAAAAAGCGTATTAATATGCTCCGAAAATATTAGGCACAACATGATGCAATTACCTGAATATTCCTATGAATGCATAAAAGTATCGAATATTTACTACGTACGCGTAAAGCCATCTTCATTAACATCACATGATACCACTACCAGGAATGACGATATTAGTTGCCAAAACGATCGTCAGTAACAACGCACTAAGCATCAACTGAGCAGCTGTCTCTTATACACATCTAGATGTGTATAAGAGACAGGGCCAAGAACATCAGGCGTAAATCCTGGAGCATCGCTAACAACGAAAGACGATTCTGATTAGTCATACGTGATAATCTTCACCAGTCATAGTCATAATCAAAAATAATAATTGTGATAAGTAAATATAGCGTCATAAGAGATGACCGTCTTAAGTAATCAGCATCGTAACCAATAATCGTCGTAAGTGATAATCGTCGTAAATGATAATCGTCGTAAATAATAATCGTCGTAGGTAATAATCGTCGTAAATGATAATCGTCGTAAATAATAATCGTCGTAGGTAATAATCGTCGTAAGTGATAATCGTCGTAAGTGATAATCGTCGTAAGTGATAATCGTCGTAAGTAATAATCGTCGTAAATAATAATCGTCGTAAGTAATAATCGTCGTAAGTGATAATCGTCGTAAGTAATAATTGTCGTAAATAATAATCGTCGTAAGTAATAATCGTCGTAAGTGATNAGCAGATCTCGGGTGCTGTCTCTTATACACATCTAGATGTGTATAAGAGACAGACACTATCCATCTTCACAGACCTTACTCGACGGCTTCTAACGACTCACTGGCGGGCGCGAACGAGAAGATAGCGGCATCTTATACTCTCCTCGTGTGTACAGGCTTACTAGCCGGATAGTCACCAAGCGACCGACACTAGCCAGATTTACTAGCCGTCTGCACTATCCCTGTGTACAAGCATATTAGGATATGAAAGATCACTTACTGCTCAACTTTAGGATATGAAAGATCACTTACTGCTCAACTTTAGGATATGAAAGATCACTTACTGCTCAACTTTAGGATATGAAAGATGCAGCAAGAATCCCTGCCGAGCGCGAGACAGCAGACAAATTGCGAGCCATGCGAGATGGCGCTTCAAATGGTGACAACGATGACAAACGCGATAATTTGAATAATATGCAAATGATAGCAAGCAGAATTCCGACGGATCGAATAGAAGAGCAATAAAAAAGAGTTATCAGTCATTGGAAGGAAAATGACGTGCTAATTGTATGAAATAGCATGTGAAAAGAACCACACACTACATGCAATGAATTAAATATAACATACGATGAAATGAAGAAAGGAACGTTTAGTGTTATTGAATTTGGATGACATGAAATGATAGTAGCTATGAAATTAATAATAATTACTCAGCTGACGCATACTAAATTGTAATGTTCTACCATAAAAAACTACCAGGAGTAAGCATAAAACTTTAGAATGGAATACCATTCTTATTATCAAATTGAATATTGAACTTCTTGTAGAGCACAAAGAAATATGAGAGCTCACTAAATTCTTCTGTACGAACTGCGCTCTTTCAGACCTCAAATGTAAAGACGACATCGAGACACGGATATTTTTTACGCTAAGTTACGATCTTCATTTTTTTATAGACTCAACCAATCGTAGTTGGTCATTCAAGTCAATCAAAATTTCATATTTGTTCAACTCTAGCATGAAGAATGCTTAATTTTACGCATATCCAGGAATTAAAGTTTTTTTTTCTTATTAAACATTTACACACGAAGAACTCTACGGAAAAAGGAGTTTCTAAAAGCCTAGTTCAACTAGCATACTATAGATGGATGGTACAGAGGCTCGAAATAAGTCACGGTCTTCCAGGAAGTCTCCAGATCTGCCCGGATGTGACGTTCTGTTAGATAGTCGCACCAGCTTCGTCGAACTGAATTATTATGCAATGTATATTTTAAATGACAATAAACATGAGCAGTTAATCGATGGCAGCAGAATACGACGCTTGGAAAAGAGCTCGTGCCAAGCTTACAGTAGATATTTTAGTTTGCCTCGTACTTCACCTATGATACGATCAATAGATTAAATTTTGAATTAGGAACAGAGACTTTTCGTGATATAATTTCAGTTTAACATAGTTAACGACATAAATTCAGTGAGAAATGGGTACGTCTGGCCGAGAATTTTATGTTCATAGTGTCTGCCTCAGATGATATCATGTACTGACATTCTTATGAATTCTTAGTGACTCCTAGAAATCCATGTGAATTATAACCTGGACCTAACATATTATTTGTCTACAAATAGTCATACACGATAAGGATAAAGATTACTCTACCCGTAGCTAATTCATAAGATGTTTAAATGTATTGCTTTCGAATACGTGCATATGTTATCATGCAGAAAGACGATGGCAAAGCCAACGACGAAGCTGCGAGGAACATTAAATCAGAACTTGGCTACCAAGACATCTAATTTCAGGATTAATTAAACGACAAAACAACAATCTTAATACAAAATAAATTCTGTCAAGAGACAAAAGACTTGACCGAAATTGCTGTCAAGAAAAGCGGCGCAATTTGAGCGGCTCTTCGAAGCAGGAGCCTTGATTTATGGGCGAAAATGACACCCAAACGACGCATCAGCGGCAACACTAACACAATCAATCGTATTCGGGGTAATTCCATCGCACGTAATAAATTCTTAGGAAATGTATGTGACCATGCCAACTAAATTACACAACGCTTCAACACACCTGTAAATCCCCGTGTCGGTTACACTTATGAGGACATGTACGACACAGTTGGTCATGAATTAAACGTGCACCTATTGCAAGAAGCTTTATTAGTAGGAAGAAACTCGACAAGAATATTTCTACTATATACAATTGGTATAGCCAAACCATGTTAAAGAATGTACAAAGTTCAGCGCATAATTATAAGCAAGAAGTGCTTTAAATAGTAAAACTTGACAAACTTGATGAACCTCTTCAAACATCAAAGTTTGAACCTGAATTGTTAAAAAATTGTACTTTGATTTGTAAACTTAAAAAAAAAGTGAACATTGAACCCGGATAAAATAGCCTTCAAAGCTGAACGAAGCTTGTACTCGACAAGTTTTTATAAGATTGGAGATCATGTAACTAACTCCGACTGATAATTTTATTGTGCTTTCATTCTCACAAGAAATGCATAAGAAAAAGTAATGAAAAATGGTCATGATGTGCTATGTACTAGCGTGAACACTTAAAAATCATGTTTAAATATGAATTCGAATTAGAAATAAAATTCCCGTTTTCAACACTCAATCTGCATCGAAAAATTTATAAATGAACATTTATTTGGTAACAAAACTACAGCAGTCAGTCGAGTCACAAATTCCTAACCTCAAACCACGAACGCCGTCCGAATTGGTTCATGGAGATATTGGTTCATGGAGATATTGGTTCATGGAGATATTGGTTCATGGAGATATTGGTTCGTGGAGATATTGGTTCATGGAGATATTGGCCCATGGAGATATTGGCGGCTTATGGAGATATGGGCCTATGGTGAAGGTTCTATTGATCACAGTCAGACTTGCTTCGCAACTACGAAGTTGCTTATAGTATACAATTAGCCTCGTACCGTTCCCCATTAATGAGGAAGGTAGAGGGTTCAGGAATTTTTTTTTACTTTAAAATCTCTGTCGTAACTGCAGGAAGAGATGCGACTCCACATCGCAAAGACTGAGCACGCGTGTTGTTTGAGCTACGACTGAGCTATTCCGTATTATCCGCCAAACTTTGGCGGATAATATCGCTATTATCGCTATCGTCGATAGTAAGCAAATATATTGGCCCTCATCACGAGCACATACATCGTGTATGTGTAAGAGTCAGTGCAGGAAATTACGTAGCTCATAACACTTCTTTATTCACTATAATAATTAATATACAACAGCATTATATGAGCGGTCAGCAGTCCGATGTGCTGCGATGCAAGCATGCTAATTGTGAAATTTTGATAAAATTTATCACTAAAATTCAATTATATAGAGAAAAATGTAGTAAGATTCATCTTATTGTTAACTGGAATGGGGTATAAAATTTTCCATCATTGTTACCTAAGAATCGTCAATCTATCTAATAAATGAAAATGTCACTCGATAGTTCGATGCGCAGATTAACCAGAAATTCTAAATATTTGCCTCGAAAATTTTTTTTGTGAATTTATGCGGCTTATTATTTGCTTCTAGATTTATGGGTGACCTAAAGTTGGAAATAATCTAAACAAAAAAGTGAACGTCTGAGGGAAAGCGTGACGACTGCAAATTTACATAAGCTACCCCGACACAGTCGCGACTGTACGTGCTTTGCGATCACCGATAACTGCCAGTGAAGTCACAGATAACCCAACGATAATTTTTAACGTGCGCTGACCATTTTTCCACTTTCTTCCCTAATGAATAAACTGAATAAAATTTCTTTTTTATACCACGGTTGTTTCATTACCGTGTACGAGGGAGGGATTCTGCGCATGATTGCCGCTGCAACTTCTCCACACGACAAAATTTCTTCTCGCTTCGAATCACCGACATGTGGAACAGCCTCCCCGATGACATCGGTGGCGCTCCAAGTATGAACGCGTTCAAGAACAGACTAGATAAAGCTATGGAAAAATCTATGTTCAGATATGAAATGCCTAGCACCATATCGAACCCGGTAAAAGTTGAGTAGCTATTTCAAACTTTCGTCAGTCGTGAAAAGATCCGGTCAAATGACACGATTTTAGATCTTCTGTGAACAAGGCACAAAAAGGAAAAGAATCTGCGACAGGCCACATCAGGCCTACACTGCAGCGCCGAGATCACTATGTTATGTTATGTTAGCTATGCACAGGACTGCTAGCTGTGCGCAAGAGTGTCAACTGTTAGCACGACTGTCAGCAGTGCACATAACTTCCAGCTTTACACTGTGCGCCGGACTGCCAGCTGTGCACACTGCTGTCACTATCCTCTACTGGAAAATTTCTCACGGCGAAAATTGCTCACCGAAATTTCTCAAAAAAATTCTTTCATATGGACGAATAATATAATTTCCGCTTACATATTCTCCATTATCTTATTATTGATAACGCAGATGATTACTGTGAGTGGCTTAGAAGTTTAGCAAGCACGTCAACTTCCTGTATTGTAAGAAAATTGTGAATAATAGATTATGACAAGTGTGCAGGTTAGGTCTTCTTGATATATCGGCCTAAACTCTGTGGAGAAAGTCGTATTCCTCCCTACGCAGTGACTTCGCTGCTCAAATCTACTTTACTTAAGTCATACTAATCTCCAGTTAGCCCTATCCATGCATCTTTGACGGATTTATGGTAGAAGATTCAAAAAGTTATTTGAGTTGAATTTATTTACGGCATGTGCGCCCATCTCTCAGTGCGCTGTAGATCCCACACCGCAAAGACTGACTACGTGCGTTTTTTGAGCTGCGACTGAGCTATTCCATATCATGCGTCAAACTTCAACCGCCGTCATCGATGGTAGGCAGATATATTGGCTCTCATCACGAGTACATACATCGTGTATGTGTAAGAGTCTGTACAGGAAATGACGTAGCGCATAACACTTCTTTATTCCTTATAATAATTTATGAATACCACAGCATTATATGAGCGGTCATCATAACGTTCTGCTGCATTGCCAGCAAGCTAATTATGAAATTTTGATAAAATTCCTCGATAAATTCAATTTTATAGAGAAAAATATAGTAAGATTCAGCTTATTGTTAGTTGGAAAGAGGTATAAAATTTTACATCGTTGTTTTCTAAGAATCGCCAATGTAACTAAAAAAAATACTTAAAAACAAACTTTTTAAAAAACCACGTTTTTCTTGTGGACTAAAAAGTAGAAAATAAATTATGGCTCATACCCAAAAAACGTGTGTGGGGCAGATTTATGATTAAAGCGAAAAGCACACAACACACGAATTTTGGAAATTTGATGGTGAACGTACATGAATAAATACGCCTGGAAACGTGCAACAAATTATTGATTATTGTATTGTCATCGGGAGCTGAGCTTCCCTAAAAGTTTCAGAGCGCTAGCTAGCGGGAAAGTTGGTGAAATATCGATTGCAAGATTTGATCATCACAAACAGACAGACAGACGGACAAGAAAGCGAGCTAAGAAAAACGTGGTAATAAAATACGAATGTCACTCGATAGTTCGAATCGCAGATTGATCAGAAATTCAAATGCAAATACTTGCCTCGAAAACATTTTTCGGTAATTTGTGTGCTCATTCTTTGCTTTTAGATTTACGGGTGATCTAAATTTCAAAATAATCCAAACAAAAAAGTGAGCGTCCGGGGACAAGTGTGACGCCTGCCAATTTACATAAGCTACCCCGACACAGTCGCGATTGTACGTGCTTTGCGATCAGCAGTGACGGCTCGTAAATTCTACGGATATCCGACGATAATTTTGAACATGTACTGACCATTTTTCCACTCCCTTCCTTGTGTGAATAAACTGAATAAAATTCCATCCTTACACCACGGTTGTCTCATTGCCGTACATGAAGAATGGATTCTGCGCAAGAGTGCCTAGTGTGCTGTCACTATGCTATACTAAAAAATTTCTCATATACTGACGAATAATAAAATTTCCGTTTACATAATCTGCATTATCTTATTAAAAATAACGCAAATTATTGCTATGAGTGACTGAGAAAGTTTAGCCAGCACGTCGACGAGCTGTAGTGTAAGAAACTTGTGAATAATTATTGATTGTAACAAGTTTACAGTTTTTGATATATCGAACTATCCCCAATAGAGTTCTATTCGTCACTTTTCATTGGCTTGTGCATCTCCTAATCGCTAAGTCATAATATTTACCTCGTAGCCCTATCCATCCATCTTTTTACGGATTAATTGTAGAAACTTCAAAAAGTTATAATAAAATCTTTAATATATCATAATTTTTCACCACGTTGTGGATCCAACATCGCCATGACTGAGCATGCGCATTATTTTTAGCTGAAACTAAGCTATTCCCAAACTGCCGTTAAACCTGGGCATTCCATCCTCGATAGCAAGTATATATATTAACCACTATCACAACAAGCCTACTTATCATGTGTGTGAAAGAACCAGCGCGGGAACAGGCATAGCATGCAACACTTAACTACAATATTTTTCTCGTCTGCATTATACCTCTGTGGGCAGGGTGGCCCAGTGGTTACAGTTCAGCGCGGGTTCGATCCCAGCTCTGTGCGCCAGTTTCTGGTCAGAATCGGCGAGGAGGCCGGGCGGTCAAGCACAGCAGAATTGTAGCAGTGAGTTGCGAGTTCGAGACCGCAAAATGCTGTGAATGTTCTGCGATGTTAAGAATCGGCGACAGGCCTACGGCCCACTAAACGCTGAAACCGCCATTATTATTATTATTATATATGTAGCTGCGTGGCTGATGTGCTGCGATGCCAGCAAGCGAATGGTGGAACTATACACCAAAATAATCCCATAAAAAGAAAATTTTAGCTCGTGGTGAACTGGAATACGAAATAACTCTTGTCAATGGCTCGTCTGAGATACTATAAACGATAATATTAATACTCGATCGTTCGAACCGCATATTAACCAGAAATTTAAAGGCAAATAGTATGGGATTACATTTTTTAAATTTTTGTAGCTTTTTTACCTTCCTATTTGTGGGTAGTCTAAATTTTACAGTTTAAAGAAAGACGATAGTAAAGTGGCAAGTACGACGCCTGCCCGCCTTCAAGTTACCCAGACGTGGTAGGACACGCTCCGTTCTTTGTGATCTGCGATGATGGTCACTTATCTTCAGTGCTTCGTCTAACCACTCCTAAAAAAAACTATCCTTCATGCACATTTCATTTATCATCTGGATACTGGTATCTTCAGCTATTCGCCTTCACACTTACATAAAACTTTTCACATCTTCATAACGCATATGGCCACTGATATGCCTAGTGGCTCGGCTTCTCAATCGTAAATAAAAACTTTTCCCAGTGCGGCCGAAGCCCGAGAGCGAGGAATTCATGATAGCGACGTGAAATTCCTGTCAGATCGGCAAGTAGCTACGTTTGAGCGTGTTGCCTCTAATATAGCTCGTGTCAGCACCTGTCACGAGGCTACGACCTGCTTTCATGGGGCCGAGTAATGAGGTCGGTCACAACTAATTGACCTCGGCCGACCACTGGCCATCTATCATTACTCGCCCTTCATTGTGCTCTTCTCCAACACAAGAGTGACAGACGGGCTATTAAAACATCGATCAGAAGGCACGAGGTAAATGAAAGACCTGAAAGAGGTAAATGAAAGACATGAACACAAGCGTGTAGTTTACTCGTGGCCGCGCTTGGACGCGCGGGTGCCGCGCAGCAGACCGGTCCTCCTGGCGGCGATGAGACCGACCTTGCGACCAGGGGTCTTGTCCCTTGCCACGGTGCTGGCCTTGCCAATGTGCTGGTGGTTACCACCTCCGTGGGGATGCTCCACGGGGTTCATGGCCACACCGCGTACCTTAGGCCAGCAGTTGCGCTTCACTCTGATCAATCAAAGCAAGCAATTAATCTTATTCTACCAGAGGCGGGGAAATGGTGCGGCTCGTACCCGTACCCTTGCTGTCCGCCCCTGTAAGGTCGTCAGTTTTATTATACGGCTCGTACCCGTATCCTTGCTGTCCGCTTTTGTGGTCCTCAGTGATTTATTAGCATTCCTCGACGTTGTATCCCTGAGGCTGAGACCCTGTTTCCCGGAGCTTTTGGACCTAATAAATTGTGTGCTTTGTACAGAGGAATTGTGTATCGCCGAAGATCACCAATATATTAAGAAAAGTTCCTCGTGTTTATTCCTCCTCTCTCCAAACGCAAGGGAATTTAGAGCCGGACCAAAGAGCGACTCTTTAGCCCTTGTGTTAAAACCAATACGCAAGTCACCGTCAAGTCGGCACGCTACCCGTAACTATTTCGACTTCGCGGCGGTGTTTCCGGTTACACAAGTGAAGTTAAGAAATTTGGTGGCAGCGGTGGGATTGGAGTGTCTTCCATCGGCGCTCCAAAGCAGTGAAACAAACTTTCCTGCTTTTATATACCGGACGGACTCATAACTTCCGACATGATGATCGAAGAATTGTTCCAAGGAACGAGGGCGCGGCGAGAAGCTTGGCCAAGGCACCACTCGACGATGTCAAGTTTGGCCCGAGAAGACCGACTGTGACTATGTGACAATGATGCCGGATGAATCCAAGGCCTGCGGCATAATGGCGGACGTTTGGGCACGAAACAGAAAATATTAGGATACATCAGAAGTACTCGCCTTAATGGCGGATCAATTGCTCGAGAGAGCGGGAGCGCGGCGTGATGCGCAGCCGAGGCGTCGCTATGAGATCAAGTTTGAGGCACGACCTCAACGTGAACACGAGAAACTGGAAGATTATGTAGGCTATTTTGAAAATTATTGTGCTGCCGTTGAAGTTGATGAAGATGAGGAGGTCTGTCTCTTCAGGGCTCTTCTGAACGCATCGCCACGACTACGATTGAAAATGATCGACAGAGAGTTGCTGACTTGGCAGGATGTGCGCTTCTATCTCTTGCGGCAAGGAAGCACGGAGGAGAGGAATCGAGCTTGGCGGAGGTTGAGTCAACGGACCTGGGGTCCGAATGAAGAACTTATGGACTTCGCTGCTGATTGTCTGGGTCTTGCGCTTAAGGCATGGCCGGGTAACAGACAAGGGGCGGAGGAGATGGCGATCGACGCGTTTATTGAGGGGCTTCCTTCCGATCTCAGGGATCGGGCTGAACAGAGAGATGCGGGCGATCTGTGGGAGCTGGCTCAATATGTNATGCGCTTTGAGGCACTTGATTCTCGTGTTTTGCCCCTAGTGTGAACGGGCCTTAAGGAGTGAGGTAGGAGAAGAGGCAGCTCAGTGTGGGTCGGCCAGCGTGTCGAGAAGACGTCATGTTGTGTGCGGAATTTGGAGGAAGTCTCGTGTTGGAGACTAAGTTAGTTTTGAGGCCAACGCCCATGTGTTAAATTAGAAGAACCACCCAACTGGAGAAACCTATGTCCGCCGACGAAAGATATCTGAAGCCGATACTGATGTCTTAATTTTGATTCACCGGCAAACGTTCAACGACGAGAAACCTATGTCCGCCGACGGAAGAGATCTTGAAGCCGATACTACCCGACCTGCGAAGATACTGATGTCCTAATTTTGATTCATCGGCAAACGTTCAACGACGAGAAACCTATGTCCACCGAGATAGACTTTTATTCCGGAAGCCAGCATCTACAGAAATAACCAACCACGCACCGCCCCAAATAAACGCACACCAGGGAACGCGGACCGAAGAACTCCGATTGCTAATCTTCGCAGTCACTTTCGCCTTGGAAAACTTTCGCCGTCCGCTGCGCCGTGGGCTCCACCGTCTCCACAATTTCGGTGATGTACATCGGGAAACATATTTAGAAACTGTCTTATTTTCCGTAGAGACGGGGGTCGTAGAAATGAAATAACGGGGTAGATAGGTCGGGAGAGGATCCCTTTTGAAACAAATACTATGTCGGGAATTTCCCCTGTGTAAATTCTGTCTGAGCTTCATATCTTTGTGTGACAGTATAGGACTATATTCCGTGTAAATCGTGTCTTAGCTTCGCCGACTTGCCCGATTGTATTAGACTAGATTTTTCTATAATATAGTAACTATAGAATTTATCTCCATGTGTTGTCATTGCTCCTTTGCTAACTAGTTCGCTGTTTTGACATTAGAACCGTATATCATCGTGCCACTTTGGCCACTCTGGCCAAAGTAACCTGACCAAATTCTAATTTGTATCAGATGATAGAAAATCGATGAGTTAACGTAATATTTTAGTACGAAAGTTTGTATTTCTGATATAACCTCGTGGCAAAGTAGAAGTGATTAAAGATCTCGATATGAGGTAAATATAGTGAAAATTAGGAAGTCTTTAACTTTATAACAAACTATTCACTAGGTAAACTATTCAAGAGGTTACCACCATTTCTTTGATCTTATTCTGCACCGGTATGCCGCTACTTGTTGATCAAATAGGTCCACACCACCCATGTGCTGATTATAAACGTGGATTGAGTGTGGTAGGTCAACATAAATATGTTTCCTGGCCACTCGATTCCACCTTTTTGGTTTCTTGGCAGGATCTTCGCGAAGTTTGTTAGAGGCAACGCTTACCGCTTTGTTGTCTTTCCACTTTACAACCGCGATGCAGCCTGTGAATGCTTCATCACTAGTTCCTCTTTCTTCTTTTTCCAAAATTGTTCTCTTTTTCAATGGGGCAGGGCACCAGATAGTCGGTCTTCTCTTAGAGTACAAGTAGCAGCGATTTTCCTCTGTGCAAGTTCCTCTAGTAATGAAACTGAACCAAAGAAATTGTCAAATACAACGTGCTGTGCGGCTTTCATATTCACTTTCTCNATTAGACACAACATGATGCAATTACCTGAATATTCCTATGAATGCATAAAAGTATCGAATATTTACTACGTACGCGTAAAGCCATCTTCATTAACATCACATGATACCACTACCAGGAATGACGATATTAGTTGCCAAAACGATCGTCAATAACAACGCACTAAGCATCAACTGAGCAGTAAGTACGACGCAATCATCAACATAAACGAGTCGAGAAAGCAGGAGTAAAAAGAGAATCGTTGGGGTAGAACAAGTTCTGACTGCTGCTGAGGCACACGTCCAATAATGTCTTATATTATCAGGACAATATGTATACAGTAGCGAAGTGACGAGGCAGAAGACGACAGAGATGCGGGGGCGAAATTAAGAAGATTCACCCTATTGCACGCATCAGGAATGTGAGAACTTAATCATTGATCTAATACGCTCCAATTCAACTACTGAACGTGTTGATGCGTATCGAAAATATCTTAAATTTTATTCTTCAGATGTAAATTTTCGTGTGTCGCGTTGAACTGGTTGGTTTCAAAATTTTCAAATTGCTCTATAAACAAACTGCAACCTAATTGGTTGAAAACACGGACGTCTGCGCATTAAAACAGGCATTTGTACACAATCTTTCATGAGCAACAAACAAAAACGGCGCCTAGTGTGCACAACATTTTTTCCATCCACCATTTCAATTTCCCTATAAATTCATTACGTGTGGCGAGACCATGAGACTGCAACATATGAAAGCTCGTATGGCTCTTGACGGTCACATGAGCATGCCACACTACAAACATGTGTACTTGAAGCTCGATCCCTGCACTCAAACTCTGACGTGTACGGTCTCTCATACGACACGGCCATATACTTTTTCTACTCAAGTAAAGTGAGGTTCTTCATGATCAAATTTTGTATCGTGGAACACAAAATAAAAGGAAAAGATAGTGTGTTTAATAATGAAATGTTAAAACTTGTTCACAGAAAAACAATTGCCAAGAAACATAATAGAGTAGCTCTTGTTGTTTGATTTCACAAGTGGGGGCTTTCTCTTCATACCTAAAACTAAAACTCGGTAGACATTAAATGGTAACAATGATGGTCTTGAAGGGGATGCAAGGCTAGTTTATGAAGTCATCGAACTAGCTCAAAGCTGGGATAAAAGAATGTTTGTCGCATTTGTGCAAATCACTTGAAAGTAGATCAATGCCAACTCAACACCAGAACATATATAATATATACATACTTCACACGAGACGCAGTGGAATCGGCAATAGAATACGATGAAGAACAAAATCTAACAGAAGACACGATGATGTAAGTTGAGTTGCCAGAGCTTCAGAGCAGATGATCCTTTCATCACGAGGTCCCGATGCATTGCGCAACGGAAGAGCCACTCGGCGGCAACACGCACTTAATTTCGAATGCAGTTTTCGCCAGAATAAACAGGCAGCTGTGAAATTCAGCCGTCAAGTCACGCGATGATGTCACCGGCATCGATGAACAACAAGCTGACATCAACAGGGTTTGAAAAACATTTCGATAAATAAACTTAGCCCGATGTTAGGCACCTTGAGAAATACTTTGAAATACTACCACTCAAATAAATAAAAGTAGAAGATTATATTTCCACCGTTTTTTCCATAAGTAATGAAGGCATAAAAGTGGTACCGGTAACTCAAGCAGCGACGAATAAAATTTGAACTGCGCAGCAAGATGATAGCATAGCCTTTAAAAAGTCAGAAGTTCAACAAGAAACTTCAATCAACCAAATCAAATGAAAATAAATAGAATTTTAGCTCAAAATGTTGGTCTGCTATTTAAATGAAAATGAGCTTTCATGAAAAATTTTGTGACATTCCAAACAAAGCACTATTGTTTCTTAAGAATACCAAAGCTAGGTTGCTAAGAATTTTTTTACTAATTGTACAGAATTGATCGTTCAATTTATACACAGAAAATAGTTTTCACATACGTAAAAGCGGAACGGAAAGAGAGGAATCACGTAAAACGACGAGTGCGAACACAGAAGGTGTCGACTAGGATAACATGCTGTATTTTGCTTCGCTTTCCACTTACTGCTCAACTTTAGGATATGAAAGATGCAGCAAGAATCCCTGCCGAGCGCGAGACAGCGGATGACAAATTGGGAGCAATGCGAGATGGCGCTTCAAATGGTGACAACGATGACAAACGCGAAGCTACGATAATTTGAATAATATGCAAATGATAGCAAGCAGAATGCCGATGGATCGAATAGAAGAGCAATAAAATGGAGTTATCAATCACTGGAAGGAATATGACGTGCAAATTGAATGAAATAGCATGTGAAAAGAACCACACACTACATGCAATATGAAATAAATATAACATGCGCTGAAATAAAGAAAGGAACGTGCAGTGTTATTGAATTTGGATGATATGAAATGATAGTAGCTATGACATTAATAATAATTACTCAGCTGACGCAAACTAAATTGTAATTTTCTACCATGAAAAATTTCCAGGAGTAAGCATAAAACATTAGAATGGAATACCATTCTTATTATCAAATTGAATATTGAACTTCTTGTAGAACACAAAGAAAGGTGGGAGCTCACTAAATTCTTCTGTACAAACAGCGCTATTTCAGAACTCAAATGTAAAGACGGCATCAAGACACGGATATTTTTTACGTTAAGTTACGATCCTCATTTTTCAGACTCAAGCAATCGTAGTTGGTCTTTCACGTCAATCAAAATTGAATATTTGTTCAACTCTAGCATGAAGAATGCTTAATCCAAGAATTGAAGTCCTTTTTTCTTAAACATTTACACTCGAAAAACTCTACGGAAAAAGGAGTTTCTAAAAGCATAGTTCAACTAGCATACTATATGGATGGTGCAGAAGCTCGAAACTAGTCACGGTCTACCAGAAAGTCTCCAGATCTGCCCGGATGTGACGTTCTGTTCGCTAGTCGCACCAGCTTCGAACTGAATTAATATGGTATGTATGATTTAAACGACAATAAACATGAGCAGCTAATCGATGGCAGCAGAATACGACGCTTGGAAAAGAGCTCGTGCCAAGCTTACAGTAGATATTTTAGTTTGCCTCGTACTTCACCATTGATACGATCAATAGATTAAATTTTGAATTAGAAACAGACACTTTTCGTGAAATATTTTCAGTTTAACGTAGTTAACGACATAAATTCATTGAGAAATGTTTACGTCTGGCAGAGAATTTTATGTTCAGAGTGTCTGCCTCAGATGAATTCAGTTACTGACATTCTTATGAATTCTTAGTGACTCCTAGAAATTCATGTGAATAATAACCTCGACGTAACGTATTATTTGTCTACAAAACAGTCATACTACACGAAAAGCCATAAAGATTACTCTATCCGTACCTAATTCATAAGATGTTAAAATGTATTGCTTTCGAATACGTGCATATGTTATCAGAAAGACGATGGCCACGCCAACAACGAAGCAGCGAGGAAGATTATATCAGAACTTGGCTACCAAGTCATCTAATTTCAGGATTAATTAAACGACAAAACAACAATCTTAAAACAAAATAAATCCTGTCAAGAGACGAAGAACTTGACCGAAATTGCTGTCAAGAAAAGCGGTGCAATTTGAGCGGCTCTTAGGAACAGGAGCCTTGATTTATGGGCGAAAATGACACCCAAACGACGCATCAGCGGCAACACTAACACAATCGATCTTATTTGGGGTAATTCCATCGCGCGTAATAAATTCTTAGGAAATGTATGTGACCATGCCAACTAAATTACGTAGCGCCTCAACACACCTGTAAATCCCCGTGCCGGTTACACTTATGATGACATGTACGACACAATTGGTCATGAATTAAACGTGCGCCTATTGTAAGAAGCTTTACTAGTAAGAAGAAACTCGACAGCAATAATTCTGCTACATACAGTTGGTATAGCCAAACCATGTTAAAGAATGTACAAAATTCAGCGCATAATTATAAGCAAGAAGTGCTTTAAATAGTAAAACTTGACAAACTTTATAAATCTCTTCAAACATCAAAGTTTGAACCTGAACTGTTAAAAAATTGTACTTGGATTTGTAAACTTAAGAAAAGTGTACATTGAACCCGGATAAAATAGACTTCAAAGCTGAACGAAGCTTGTACTCGACAAGTTTTTATAAGCTTGGAGTTCATGTAACGAACTCCGACTAATAATTTTATTGTGCTTTCATTCTCACAAGAAATGCATAAGAAAAAGTAATGAAAAATGGTAATGATGTGCTATGTACTAGCGTGAACACTTAAAATCATGATTAAATATGAATTCGAATTAGAAATAAAATTCCCCTTTTCAACACTCAATCTGCATCGAAAAATTTATCAGTGAACATTTATTTGGTAACAAAACTATACAGCAGTCGAGTCACAAATACCTAACCTCAAACCACGAACGCCGTCCGAATTGGAAAAGAACGAACGTGGGGGCAAGCTCTGCAGCCTGTCTTCCGGCTAAAGGAAACGCGATAGCTGCTCTGATTTTTGCGTTTTTGATCGAATTTTTGGGGTTGGTCGCGCACAGAATTATCGGGCAACACAGACGCCATAGAAACGACCGGAGCATGAATCGCAATTACGACCCTACAAATGGAACTGAACGGCTTCTGGGTTCTAACACAAAACCTAAATAGCCTCGAGACAATTATAATCACAGCCTAAACGGCGCTCTCAAAATCTGTTCCCCTTGAAAATGAAACCTGGCTCAGCGCCGGGAAAATGGGACTCGTGTACAAGCCATGGAGAGAAATTAATTACGCTGCACTAATTTCTAACTTGTAATTATGCTCTCTACAAACACTGAAAAGAAAATGTTTGACCGCTACCTACGTAGGGATAGTTCAGTACTAAATTCACTTCCATAATAAATTATAAAATGTAAAAGATAACAGCTTGCACGTCTTATACCAAGATTAATGCAAGTTGAACCGCTCACGTACGACAATGGATTGGGTGAAGGTCTTTCAAACGAATTCAAACAAATAAACGATGAAAATCAGAACTACGTCAATCGTTACATTATTACAGGATTATCAGGCCAGAATCTTTGATAAAATCTAGATTTCATCCGTCAAATACCTACTCAAAATTCCATATCAAGGAAAATCCTTGACTCAGCGCAGTTCTAGAAAAATTTTGCAAGCGTTAACGGAATAAATTGTTTTCCAAACAATACATAAGTGACTTTGTGGTTTGACGGCTTCAACTCATGATCGAAGGTTAAATTTTTCTATAAATTCATTTCGTGATAAAATGGGAATAATCAATCCTGGAAACATTAAGAAAAATCTGTTATAATACAATTCTGAAATGATCAAAAGCGTGAAGTGAAATAAAGACGAAGTTCTAAGCAAAATAACGTAATTTATATTGAAAATAGAACAGAGGCAGGGAATTTCCAAGGCACGAAATGAGGTGTCGCCAGGCGCCTCAAGACTTCATTTGATGAAGTTTTCTAAGGCAGCCGCCGAAAAGAAGCACGAGCTATGAATTTCGGCAGCGAGTCTGGGCGCTTTGGCGGAACGGAAACATCCTAAGCATCTCAAGAAGACGAAACGAAACCGAAAAAATACTTCAATGGCGTCACTTGCGCGGAATGTCGGCTTCGACAGCCCACGAACATGAAACCCAAGCTTGATGTTCTTCACCGAATAAAACAGTTTTTAAATAGTGTTTTTAACGTCTAATGCTGATGATACGAGTTTTATCGATATAGTATTGGTTAGTTTAGTATGAAATTGTAACATTGCCAGAGCAACGCGGAATTATATTATCTAATACAAAACCAAAACTCAACATAAAAAAATCGCGTCAAAAGCAGCTTCTTAAATACACTATTTGACACTTCCCCAAAAATTATAAAGGTTCCAAAAGATCCAATCTGCAAGTCATAATATATTTCTGAGTAACATGTTCTCTATTAATATCATTATTGCTCAGCGGAGCGGTCCTCCCTGCCATTCTCGAAATAAAAACCGTCGTCAAGGAGATGATGTAGCGAACTCGCTCTAACACGCGACTGATTGCGACACGAATTGTCTGAACATTTTAAGACCGGATGCCAGATTTATACATAGCTCGGCACCAGGAAAAGATTATTGCACGATAGATATGGGAACCTAAAGAAACAGCGGAATTGGTCATTTAAAACTGAATTTATACAAAGAATAATTAGTTAGAGATAGTGTACGAGAAATCAGAGCCTCATTGCAATTAAAAAAAGATTTAGTGGTTAATGGACTGAACCGTGCTCAGAGATTAGAGTCGATCTTATAAAATCGAACGTTTCATTTTCTCTCAAACGAAATGGTTGGGGTATAAACTATTGACAATGAGTTAACTGATTGTTAGAAATATTAATGCTAAGAATATACATTGTGACTCTACTAGAAAATAATAATGAACTGATAAGTACCTGCAGTGCAGCGATCAGGATGGGAAGACACGGTCAAGTGATGCGCAACGAAGACATTCCAGAGAACTCTTGCCACGAGAAGGTTGTTTGTTCAATATTCTTGAGAACAGAAGACAAGTAATTTCCATATTCATGGCCGACTAGGGGTAAAAAGCGGGTCGATAACTTCCAGTTCTTCTCGTCATCCGTCGGCAGTCGATTCATCATCAAGAGATATCGTGACGTCATTTCGATTACTCTTATTTTGTACAGCAATGCGGAGTTCCAGGTCGTTTAAGACCATTCATCTACGATGAATTTCCTCTTTAGCTGCGACAAGGAACGAGTTCATACAAAGAGGTCGCAGTGAGATGAGATGTGTGAATAACAACGAACATAGGTTTTGATGTTCCGTTTCGTCGTGATTTCTAGAGCTCTATTGCCAGGAAACGCCGGGCAGCAGAGATTGCTGTCAGCAGGTAATCAGCAGGAGTGGAGCTACGCAAGAGGGCAACCCAGGTAATCACGCGCCGGAGCCTCGCACAATGTCAGCTCAAATTCCCTCCCACCAACATCAGCCATATGAAGTTTTCCACGCCAAATTTGAATCGTCAGCGATGCGAAATAATTTATTCTGAATCAAGACTACAGGAATTCGAAAGAATAGCCAAGTCGAAAAGCACGGTGAAGTTTAATCGTGCCGACCACTCAAGGTTGGAATTAAGGGGAGGTTCTCGGTGGCTAAGGCAAAAGAATAACCTGCTACGTCGATTTCCATCACATTCAAACCATAATTTCTCCATTTGAAATGAAGGATCCATGTCAAAATCCAGCGGGGGCGTCCTCCACAAAACGAACATAATTTTCTAGTCAAAGTCTTGAGCTTCGGGTTAAGCTTTAACATTTCTGAGCCGAGCTAACACGGTTCACGGAGGATGACATCTCGGACAGGGTCGACGCCAGCATCTTTCACGGCTTCTCTTTGAAACTCGCAAAATACTCTTCATATCGACTGAGTACTCTAAATTCAATAAATTGAGTACCACTTAAAAGCCAGGAAAATTCTCGCAGTATTTTCAATCTCTAAACCGTGCACATGTTACAAAACTAATACATCCGATCTTGATAAAAAAAAAAGTTCACTGCATAGGAGGAAAATGCGGCAGATTTAAATTTTCATAAAATTTTGCGCCAGTCCGTGAGTTTTCTCTAAACAACTTCTAGAGATTCATCCGAGCCGAACAACTTCTAGAGATTCATAGGAGCCGAACAACTTCTAGAGCGTCATCCGAGCCGAGGTGAGGGCGAACTCGGAGCCAATTTTCTAGACGACTGGTGCGCTGCAGCGTAATTATCACAAGTCCAAAGGACGTCCTAAACGGACGATCTGCTCTATTCTCGTCATCTTCCAACTTGCGATTTTTCAGGAATGATTGCAATGATTAGAGAGAATACTTCTTCAAGACTCAATATAATATTTATTCTACTTGCATTTTGTTCGACGTATCATTGGAGAGATTGCACGCATAAGATTCAGGCTCTGAGTATCTGTTCCGTTTATGAAATAAATTTGATGCAGCAAGACCGGCCCAGGCGAGCGGAGAAGAGAAGGCCTCGCTTTTCACTTTTACGGCACAATTGCATGTCCATAAAGCAAGAGAAAATTACGCGCGAGGATAAAGCCGCGCAAACATGCGATCCAACAGCCAACTTTCGAGTGGATTATTATTTATACCTCGGCGATTACTGTGTCTCCCGAACATCAATTTGTTTTCTTCACGAACACGGGTTCCAATATAGACAACTAAGCAGAATACCTGAGATCTCGCAAAAAATTCCATGAGATTTCTTGTCGTTTACAATTTCGGGCCGATTTAAAAAAAAAAAACAATATAAGTCTGAGCACACAGTTCCAAAATTGCGACGAGAAAAAAGAAAAACCCGGGGCTCCAAAATTCCAGGAAAAACCATGCAATGCACAACTGGAATTCAAGACTTGGAACGAGGAACCTTCAAGAAGAAAAGAGTTGCAGTCGAATTACCAGGCAAGACTTTACCACGTAGTTATCACGTTAACGAGCGGATTAGCGCGTCGTCTTTGAAGATTGTTATCTGCAGAGGTCAACACATCACACTTAACAGGAAGTTTGGCCATAATCATCCAATAATTTGTTCTGCCAATGACGCCCATAAAAAAAAATTTAGTCAATTAATAAACGAGTTTCGACCCTAAGGAAAATTTAAGCGGAACAGTTTTGAAATCGGCCAAGTTGGAGCAATGAGCTAAACAAAGGTGGGATGGGCTGCAAGACGAGTGGGAGTGCAGCGGCAGATCGATGCGACGTACACAACACGACGGGCGGAGGCATACTAAGCGCACTGACATGGCTGGACGGCCGTATGGCTGACTCGTGGAAAGTGGCTGTTCTGGCTGAGTTAAAAATGGCTGTGGCCTGGGGAGCCAGAGACGGCGGCTACGATGAGAGCCGGGAACTTATCAATATTTGACAAAGACATTCTGTGTTTGTCAAAACATCTGATACTTACGGAGCATAGTTCTGAGCAGATTTAAATCAGAATCAATGGGAAATTGAACTTAAAAATAAATCGTGAACGAATTGAACTAAAAACTTGACTTGAATGATACAGCAAGTGGCTTAGAGGTGCAGGGGTGGCAGCCGAACTCTGGTGGCCCAATACTGATGGATTTTGGGGCCGCCAGATGGAGCCAGGCGGCCGCCGAGGAAGGGTTACATGTGCACGCTTTCCCGCAGCGGCGAACTTTACATCAAGCGCGCCTCACAATTATCGGTGATATTCAAATAAAAATGAGCAACTGCATCAAGCTGCCATGAAATTACGTTCGCACAGGCTTGTTCCACTTGAAACAGATTATCACTGATTACCAACTAAAAATAAGGCTAATGGCAAGGACATCTAATTACTAATTAACTGCGGCATGATTACACAGGTGCAGAACGATCTGGACGCGTGCTTTCTTCTAATGAATTATAGTAAACTCGCAAATCCCATGACCTGGAATAATCTGTGAATATAATTTTAGACGGAGATGACCAACTTGGCGCTTTTTACCTCATTTGATTACCCTTGAAGAGCAGTAATTAAGAGATTACTCAACAAACTTTTTAATCCGTCTCGAGTACAGGCGCTGTGCACGAAATCTACTAACTTCTAACGTGCGGTAATTTTTGCGCTAGTAGATCGCGTCTCTTCCTACGTTACATTACCCGTAGTCAACGTTATTCGTCCCTAATAACATATTAACGAGAGATATTATAAACGCTGCAGTAAACCGAGCGATCCGAAGAATAGCTGGACTAATTTTAATAGATTTCATATAATTTATTATTGAAATATATTATCATACAGAATTCAGCTTTCGTTCGCCGCCGGTATATCACAGGAGCTTATGACCAGAGACAACGGAAGGATGGGTCAATTTTTTGTCAAGTTGCATTTGATAATTTTTTATTTGACCAATTTTGAGGTGAAATGAAGCATATCACAACATTCTTCATTCATCATTTATCACATCATTCATCACAACATTATTCATCATAGCATTCATCATTCATCACAACATTCTTCATTCATCACATCATTCATCACAACATTCATCATTCATCACATCATTCATCACAACATTCCCTCCAGTGCCACACAGCAGACAGCTGATGTATGGCTACAAGTTTCACTTGTTTGGCGGTTGTTCAGTTTTTGTTATTTCTAATGATTGCTTCTGGTGCTGCTGAACGGAAGGGCGGCGCCCACGTCGACTAGCGCAGTCCGCCCTTCACTGCATTAAAAACACAATTAATTCTCATAAATAATCGGCGTCGTGATACCGAGAGCCTCAGAAAAGAAATATTCGCACAGGCGCTGCGTCGGTGTTTACGGGGCCTCTAACGGTGTATACGGGGCCTGTAACGGTGTTTACAGGGCCAGTGACGGCCTGTAACGGTGTATACGGGGCCAGTGACGGCCTGTAACGGTGTATACGGGGCCAGTGACGGCCTGTAACGGTGTATACGGGGCCAATGACGACCTGTAACGGTGTTTATTGGGCCTGTAACGGTGTTTACGATGCCTGTAACGGTGTTTACAGGGCCTTTGACGGCCTGCGTCGGTGTTTACGGTGCTTGTGATGGCCTGCGTCGGTGTTTACGGTGCTTGTGACGGCCTGCGTCGGTGTTTACGGTGCTTGAGGTGGCCTGCGTCGGTGTTTACGGTGCTTGTACGGTTACATGGCATAGAACGGTTTACTTACATGCATACGGGGCAGGTTACAGTTGACTTTGACTTTTTCATACAGGCTGTCTGCCACATGTTAAGATTATGTTCAATTGATGATGATATTTTCGCTACAACTGATTCTAAAACTTACTGCCAATACATCTCTTTTCTTCACTTTGAAATTAGCATTGATTTCGAAGGTATTCATTGTCAATGATATGTCATTACAAACAACACAAAATAAATTCCAATACATCTTCAAAATTAGCATCGATTTCAGTAGTACTGGTACGTTTTGCAATACTACAACATTTTTATCATTTCAAATAGCAACAAGCTAATTAAGGCACTGGAAGATAAATTTGGATTTCAGCGTCGACACCTTCTATTACAGCCTTGACCGTGCACTGAGAGAAATATGCGAGAATGGATCAAAATTGGGATGCATCTCCTACTTTTATGTGGTCATCGTGACTCAGTTTGACCCGGCGAATCGGGGGAAGGGGCAGAGAACGGGCCAACGCTCATCATGGAGCACAATTTTTCCCGAAATTTTTGCCGAATTCAGTAAAAAAGTTTCATCGATAAAAACCATCTAATTTAGAAACGGAATAGAAAACGGAGCAGTACCGCATACAACTTGTTATCTTCATTACACCGAGGTTACAACCGTTAAACTTGCATATGTACAGTGATGATCATATAACTTGTTAGATGTAACCGAAGTTTGATGCAGGCCACGGTTTGCAGCAAAGCAGGAAAAGAGCAAAGGTTTGATGGAGCTACACGTGACTCGTGAAGCACATCAAGATTGGTTCCAGATCTCGGTGCTTACGGTTCCGATTGGTTCCGGATCGTCGCAAGGTGCAAAAGTCGAAGAGAATTTAACTTGAGATTCTTACTAATGTCCTGAGCTTGCATGTGCAGTTTTCTACCAGATTATGCCAGATAAAACTGCAGTACTTTACTCATCAGAAGAAAAAATCACAAAAGTTATTTTCAATAAATTTTTCTCTGTTAGAAAATGACAATTTGTTTACATTACAATCAATATCTAACAACGGGTAAAAGTTTATCTTCCACGACACACAAGCATACATGACAAAAAATAGACGCATGAATTTCTGAATACTTTGAGTAGGATAAAAAAATCAGAAGCTAGAGAAAAATTACCTTAGCCAAAGGATCACATACGAGATCGGAGAAGCTAGCACTCAGAGATACGAGTGTAACTTTGTTCAGATGATGACTCAATTTAAAAAGCCTGGCTATAGGTTACGTCTACTCTCTGCTTGAGCTGTGGGTAATAGAGCGTCACTATTTGGACACTATGTACGGCCTATTTATTTCCTGAGTGCACGCGCATTGGACACATACGATGGTTCACAGCAGATCACCTAAACTCTTAAAGTATAACCGCGGAAAGCTTCATTTTTTAACATTTCAACACATACGAACGTCGCTCAATATATAGATTAGTTAATAACGTCACTAAATGAAACCATTTGCCTGTTCATCAGTTCATAAATGATCACAAACACACCACGCAGAAATTAACGGTTTTACTCGACATTGATTGAACCATTGTTGAACCGTGGAGACAAGTCGGTTGCACTACACGTTACCTCGTTCATCGACTCCACATTCTATTCACGTGCACAATGTTTCCGAGGCACAGCAGCCATCGCTATCAGATTGCATCATTACCCAGTAATAAGCTTTTTACAAGAAAGAATAATCAGGGCCTTACAAAGCCAATCTCATTACATGTCCCTCTAAATTGCCCATCCAACTCTTCATCGCTGGCTCATCCACATTTTTTTGCACATTGAAGCCATGAATTTACAAGCCACCTAATTCCGTCAGCGTTCAAAGCTTTTCGTGGCACACACCCTCAACCGAAAAAAATAACGAGTATCATTTTTAGCGCATTACTTGTCATGTATGTGCTGTTTAACGCATGATAAAAAACATCGTCTCGGGAAGTGAACTCAGACTCTAGTTAATTTGAGAGGCTGGTGGTTCCATGTTGAAGAGTTATTGAGGATGTGACGTTTCGACAGAATGAGTGCCATCCATCGTCATGAGTTACAAAAAAAAACGAAACAGGAAAGCGACCTGACTCGTACATGATTCGTGATATTATATAGTACAATTCTTTGACATTCGTTACTTTAAACCCAGATTTGGGCTAATGCATGTACTAATGATATTCATAACAAACTTCTGTTTTAAACATTCATCCGTAAAATGAATTTTGTGTCTGAAATTCACGCTGAAACTTCATTGTGTTGGACAGACGTGGCTGGCAGAAGTTAATGGAGCGCAATCGCTCACAGGAAGACGGGTTAATACGTGCACTAGCCACATCAAATATGCAATTAATGGAGCTAGAAACTGGTCGTTGGTACGTCACCGCGCGAATAACTGGAGTGATAGCGCGACCATCACTGCAGTCATCAAACTGCTAACCCGAAATTACACCAACCTTCCCACATTAAAGTTCGTTACGTACGTGACACTGGTTAATAAACGGGTGCCCGAACTGGGTTTCGAATTCATCGTCAAGTAATTTTAGTGCTTTTAAAAGTGATACATTCGCATCATGACCGAGGAGATAGTGATGATCATTCTTAACGCCGTAATTCAGGGAAAAAACTCAATACAATTTGGAATTGTACATTGAAAAAACTGCAGTGCGAAGTCCTTTAGTGATCTGAAATATGTGTGTGGATATACATGATATTCTATCTTAACTTCGTTAATTTGACTATGTCCAATTCACCCTGAAAGCGAATCTTCATGAATTTTACTTTTTAGGTTATTTATACAGGAAATTTTCTCTCGAATCGTCTGAGATCTGCAAGACTTATGGTGCAAGATTTGTAATACTGTATACCGTGCCGCGCTTGGCTCAGTAAATATACATGTAAATCGATCTGACAGAAATCAAACGCGGTATTTTTGCGCCGCGTTTTTACCTTACAGTTTGCCAAAAATTACTGGCAAAAAATTAGAGTAATTGCAGTGCAGATAGCAAAGAATGGGCAGGGCAATGACACTAAATATAAATAGTCGAGCAAAATTTGAATTCGTTTTAACCCTTACAAAAAAATGAGGTGGTTAGACCTTTTAGAATCACACGGCAGCCAACAAAATCAGACGGATAATTGAACAGTTTTCATTTTAAATTAATAAAGAAAATCAAAGAGAAAAATTAAATACATACATATATATGTAATTAAAAACTAATTAAAAAATCGGCCCGGTGAAAGTTACAGAGTCGCGTAGCTCCGATGTCTTTGGAAATCAATGAAAGTTCCAACAGCTAATAATAATGTGAAATAGTGCCTCCTACCTAAATTATACTTCCAGCTCAAGTCATTCGCCGAACGCTAAATTTGCCATACATTGCAGCAGGGGCGCCAAAAACTTGTAAATTGAAGACGGAAATGATATGAATACGCTTGTCATTGCTCACCAAGGTAGGATGGGCGTGAGTTTTTAAGTCAGCTTTAGATTAGGAGTTTTCTTCTCCAACATAAAATTAAATGCAGAGATTTACCGGCTGACCCATTACTCATAGTTCCACTCGCATTGCCGTGCAGATCAACAGGCAACAAAGGCATTAAACTACATCTAATATCGATTCCGCGATTATGCTACCTAATTTCTCTGCAGCCAACAAAAGCAGCTCTTCACAAGCTCAACCAACAACCGGCGTGGTACAGCTACAACAAAGATCGAATGGCTGCAAGTGCAGAGAGCGCATGCAGGAAGTCCGCCGTAACAAATATTCTAGATCAGACAGCTGAGGTCATCCTGCCATCCTCATGCAGCAATTAAACTAAGAAAAAAACTAACAATGCGAGCAGCGGGCGTACATGTGACGTCGAGGGAGGCCATACAAAGAGAAACACGAACAACTTTCGTTTTGTGTGCCCGGCCCGAGTTAGGCATTACATCCCAACGCACCGGTCAGGTCGGTTGGCTTTTATAATGGAGTATATAATCGAATAAATCTGTGCAGGGCAAATCTCATCAAACGCAAGAGAAACTTCGGCGGCGGCAAAGTTGGGAGGTCTTGTACACGAGAGCTCAGCCTCGACGCGGTAGCCGAATTACTATAGGCTGTTGCTCTAATCTCCTCGCCAGTATTACTTGTCCTAGAATTACTAGACACTCGCACCTCATCTCCTCGTCAATATTACTTGTCCTAGAATTACTAGACACTCGCACCTTATCTCCTCGCCAGTATTACTTGTCTTAGAATTACTAGACACTCGCACCTTATCTCCTCGCCAGTATTACTTGTCCTAGAATTACTAGACACTCGCACCTTATCTTCTCGCCAGTATTATTGTTCTAGAATCACTAGACACTCGCACATCATCTCCTCGCCAATCCAAACACCACACGAATGACTTTCTTTTCTAAATCCAAAACATATCGAAAAACAAGATGAAGAAATATCTTACGAATCCTCTCTACGTAATGACTGCTTACAAGCTGACCACCGATAGAACGACGATCTGCCGCGACCTACATAGCAAACACAGAATTTGCTTGGGGTTCAACGACGTCACCAGCAGCAACGATACGTTACCATGCGTAGTCAATGTAATTAATTTCACTGATCGCTTGTATTATCATGCTAGAGTTCAAGCTAGACGGGCAGGACAAAAGACGCGAAACTGAAGCACCAAACAAACACCGAGTTCGCGACCTGGAGCACGCCGGCAGCGCCACAATCGATGGCGACCACAAAGAAATTGTTTATGCAGTATTGCGACCGGCTTGTGTCCACTGCCATTCTTCAATGTGGACACCATCAAGAAATGAGCTTCTTCCTCATGATAATCACGAGGCCTCTTCATCGGCCAAATAAGAACCCACGGCAATCGATGAAGCAATCTCATGATGTGAGGCACAAAGACGTTAGTATGGGCTATCAAAAATTATGATCGAGTTCAATGACAACATCAAATTAAAACTCTTCTCATAAATTTCCACGCGTCCGTTCAGTACTGTTGATCAGAACGTGCATCAATAACACGCATTTAATAGGTAAATAATGACAAAGGCATTGCAAAATACGCGGATTAATGATCCACATTTTTGCAGAGATGTCCATTATTAACATAAATCGCGACATAGGTTCATGCAATCAATAGGAAGTTCGCTGGAATTAAAAGCTAGAAATAATATTAATAATCTTAATAATCGTGAGTCACAGAAGATCGGATTTGATCAAGAAAACTTAGGTATACAAGCCAGACATACATGGGTACTTAAGAAAGTTAAGTTCAGGCAAACATGAAAAAACTTGATCAGCTTGATGAAAAAAGCTGAATAATTAATTCATTCATTTTTCAAAGAACTAAAATATAATATCACAGATCGTAGTCCCCAACAGTATGTGTCTGAATGGAATCGAGTTAGTAATTCAAGATTGTTTTTTATGGAATCTTTGAACAAAGCGGGGAAGAACAAAAATTATTGTCCGTATGACAAACATAACAGAGTTTGATTATTCAATGACAATCGTGCACGCCTTAAGACAGCATGAAAATTTTCGTTTAAATTTTAATCTGACTTTTAAACCCTATTTTCAGCGACTGTAGCCAATTCATCTTTATGCTGAAGCGTGTTTCTCACGTGTATTCATTTTAACTAGTATTCACAATCCACAGTCAAATTAGCATTATGTTTCAATTGCAATGCACAGCGCTGTGCATAGAAAATTCTTTCACCTTGCACCTAAATTTCAGCTCGAAACCGAACTTTTAATTGCCGTAGTTTTAGCCTAGCACATATGTTTAGTACGACGCAACTGCAGCTGTGAACCCAGACAATAAATTTTCATAAGAGATCTAAGCGATAACGAGTAATGCAAGTGCCACAGCAAGCACCAGCAAGGGAATCGAATCTAACAAAGCGCCTGAAAAATCAGGACGAATGGCTGGCGCGCAACTAAATTCGCAGGCGAGCATTATCGACGACGGCACAGCAGCACGGATCAGATACCGACTATCCGTCGTAATTAAGCGACGAAGGAAATGGTTTCATTGATTCGCTGGAGGCTCATGAATTGCGGAGTCTACGGAAAACTGCACAAGTCGCGAGCTGCTGCTCGCCAACATTGCAGGGATCAAGGAAGCTTCTATGCATTTTTGCGTCAGTTTGTACATCACACATTGAGATTGACGCCGACTGGCGTTCGTGTTAGTTTGTCAAGCATGGAACTTATCAGCACGAATTGGGCAATTCAGGTGGATTATTTTTTTTTTGTACGCGTGAGAATTGACATATGAACTTCGTGCTTGAATTTATGAGAAAATTCAAGAACGTATCGTCTCTGAAATCAGAGTGCATATCAAAGTAGACTCCGTGTCATACAGCATGTTCGATGCAGGCCGTTCGTTTTAAGCCGGTACAGCGGAATCATCGAGGGAGGCCACGAGTTCCGATGTAGCGAAGTTTCACGCGATCATTAAGGCTTTAAGGAGAGAAAAAGAACTCTCATCAAAACTGTAGAATAAAATGGCTTGTTTATGAGCGAGGCATGATTATTTTTGCCAGAATAAAAGCCTTGATGAGCTTTGGGTGAAAAATTAAATGGGCCTCGATAAGATTAATGATGAATCACGGATGTGAAATAGGCAGAATAGTGATCACTTTATGCTGGATGAGCCGGTAATTATAGAGAATGGTTAATCAATATTCTATATATTTTGTATTTGTAAACAAAATATATATATATATATATATACATATGAATATATATTGATTTTGTATATAAACGATGACCACCAAGTGACGCTTAATTAAAAGTCAATTTACGATGAGGAACCTTAATAAGCGTTCGCCAAGCTGACTGCCGCGATGCCTAAAAATGCATAGAGGAAGAATAGTTTTCCTTACTTTTCAATGCGTCAATGCATTCTACTTATTTCTTACTTCTAAATAATGCTCGAAGACATCAAGTAAAAGCTGATGCGCCCAGTGATGTTTCCAGGAGCGTGTACTGCAACATGACTGAACAACACGACTGAAGACAACCTTATCTTCCATATAGCGTGTCATATGTGATATGTTTCAAAGACGTGCAATTCCAAGTGTACATACTCGTTTTAGCGAGTTTTCTAATCACACAACTAGAAGCAAGTTCACGTAGAAAGGCTAGTTGAAAGCTGGGCTAATGATACGTATATGGAGGCTAGAGCATCTGGTGAGTTGAATCGCTGCGATACTCCGAGACAAATGCTGTGGGACGGAGGCAGCGTGGGATGGAGGCAGCGTTGGGATGGAGGCAGCGGTGGGACGGAGACAGCGGTGGGACGGAGACAGCGTTGAGACGGAGACAGCGGTGGGACGGAGGCAGTTGGAGGTCCCGTAAGTCGGTGCAAATCCAATAATTGCCGCGGCGATGGTCACAACTCACGAGCTCTGCCGCCCGCACCTTCATCAGCACCGGCCACACTTCCTGTCATGCCACCCACGGCTGCTGGCAATCCTGCCTGCTGGCAATCTCGTCCTCTGGAAATCCCGCTCACTGACAATGCGGTCCACTGGCAACCCCGTCCACTGACAGTCACGTCCACTGAAAATTTCGTCCAATGACAATCCAGCATATTGGCGATCTCGTCCACTGACAATCCCGGCCGTAGGTATGTTGGCAATACCGTCCACTCAAAATTCCATCCATAGGCTATCCCATCTACAGGCAATAACATCCACAGACAGTCCTGTCTATTTGCAATCTCATTTAAAAACACGGTACCGATAGTTAGTGACCGCACACACTGATAGTGACCGTCAAAACGACTGATCATGACTGCATGTTTTGAGACGTGAAGTAAAGCTCGCTATTTTGTTGACATATAGTAGAAATACGACCATGAACGTGAAGGCATCCAATGAATTAGCAAAGACTCTCAGGGTTGGCCAATCTTAACTTATAAATTACAATACTTTCTTCCTAATCCGTATAAAAAACATTGCAAACAATGGCATCGGTATAATTAGCATCAGGCTACCGATGCTCGAAACGTCTCTTTGGAACGTCTTTACCTCAATACAGGCATTTTTGCCAAGCTTTTAAAAATGAAAAGAGACAATCTACTGCGAGAACACCTTATCACATCGTTCATCTACTGATCTCATATGAATATTGTAATTAATTAGAACGAATTGAAAAACCAGTCGCTTCTGATTACATTAGAGGGCTACACTGCTCTTAACTGAAGAGGGGAGACGAAGGCAGCGCATGGCGGCCCTCGACAGGAGAGGGGAGACGAAGGCAGCGCATGACGGCCCTCGACAGGAGAGGGGAGACGAAGGCAGCGCATGACGGCCCTATACAGGAGAGGGGAGACGAACGCAGCGCATGGCGGCCCTCGACAGGAGAGGGGAAACGAAGGCAGCGCATGGCGGCCCTCGACAGGAGAGGGGAGACGAAGGCAGCGCATGGCGGCCCTCGACAGGAGAGGGGAAACGAATGCAGCGCATGGCGGCCCTCGACAGGAGAGGGGAAACGAATGCAGCGCATGGCGGCCCTCAACAGGAGAGGGGAGACGAAGGCAGCGCATGGCGGCCCTCGACGCACTATCAAGTGAGTGAGAGACGAACTCACTTGCTCTGCTCGCGATTCATTAACTAGTAAACTAATCTCTGAGAATCTACCCTCAAAATTTTAAAAATTAACCAAAAGGTTAATTTTCAATTTTATTGATGACCAGTGTTCTAATTTTCTCAAATATATCAATGACGATCAGATTTTTGGAAGGGCTGGCAAAAAATGCTGACAAAAACATCTTTCAGAAGAAGAGAAGAAGAAATAAATATCACGGCAGAAGCTAACGTGAGCGTGATAGGGTAAACTATAAAAAAATGGGACACCAAGCCATGGTAAAAGAATTTTTTCAAGGCGGAAGATTTCCAGAAAGAGAGTAGAGTAAAAATACTTTGAAGCAATTATGAGAGACCGAGGCTTCTGCGCACATTGCATGAAATCAGAGAGACGAGGGAACTCCCAGAAGAGAGAAGAAATGTCAGACATGAGAATATTCAGAAGAGAAACATGAAAAGCAGAGAAGCTTTTATGAGAGGGAGAGGGACGGCGGCGAGGTTTGACACAAGTTTAAGTGGAAGCAAGATAAGCTCTTGAGATAAAGTCGCCCGCAACACAGCCGCTAATGAATGCTGATACACTGAAGGCGTCTGCAAACGTGGCCACCTGGCATGCCTGGCCTGCAAAAATTCTACTTCGAACAAATCTTTTATTATTAGATAATGTAAGCTGAAAAGAAACAAATTATAGAACGATAAACCAACGGGCAACTTTGTTTTGTTTACGGTCGATGACGTGTTGATAATTTATTTTGACGACCATGGTTTCCTATACCTCAGCTCACAATGTTTAAATCTTAGATGCTTACCTAGAGTGTGCCAGTAAAATTTCCAAGAATAGGAACTCTGTTTGTTGAATAGGTGAGAATCAACGATATGGTAAGAGATAAGTTTAAGCTGAAATTTTCTATTCAGACAAAAAAGTCTACGATGACTGCATTGAAACAATCATTCTAGTGAAACGTCATAAATTAAGCCGTCAATGAAACGTCTTCAATTAAGAGTAATCGATAATTTGATTAGCTTGATAGCTCAACGATATATTGAGCGGATCGAAAGCGTTGGCTGCATCTAACACGCATGTGGTAGAGGTTACTTAATTAGACTAGGGCGGCAGCATTGTTTAGACGCGTCTCCAGGGCAACGGTGTCTTCGTTTGTCCCTTTGCTTACGGCTCGCTTTAGAAGCATAAACAAAATAAGATGGAGTGTTATCCGGCAACCCTTTACAGTGGCAATCCCGGAACTCGCGGGCAGTGTTAACTGCAGAAATGAAGTCTGATAAAAGACTCGACTTTATAAAATTATTCCCAATGATCGAATAGATGAAAAATTTGTACGTAAGCATAATTTACGCCTGAGTAAATACAACTCAATGATGAGCCACATGTATTCAACTTAGAACACGATTTAAAAGACTGTGAGATGCAAGAAAATAAATAAATTCATCGGTTCAACATTCAATCCACTAACTTTAATTACATTATTGCACTGACGTTGAGATTGCTCCGCACATCATCTTTGTTCGCGGTTAAATATTTTGTCTTTTTGTGAATCTGGGACTATGGACAGATAAAGTATAGGATTCGTACGAAGAAAAATTAGCAGTATTTGAGACAAAAATTCTTGATGAAGTAATAACTTCATTAAGATTTGTTTCATTTCATGCAAATTAATTACAATCATTTTTCTGAAGAACGTAACAATTCTCTCAACTCCGCGGTAAGCAATCCATAAATTATATGCAAATTAAGCTCTTAAGAATGGGACCTGCACTTTTCTTCTCCTTATGAGCCAAAAGACTAAAGATGCTAGCAATAAATCAAAAATATAATTTAGCAAATGAAACGCAAAAAAATCATTTAGAAAATTTTAGTCAAGCACATTGGAGTTACAGATGACATAATATAATGGATTACAGAAATTTATTGTCATAGGTAAGAAAAGTTTGGACTGAACTTCTAGTAACATCGAGCTGGAAAAAAAGCTCGAAACTTTCAACAGACTTGCTACGATATAAACATGTATATATACATTGTATATATAATGTATATATACAATACTATATACATAACTACTTTACTGTATATATAAATAAATGATCAGCATTTTAAAAGTTACTACGTTGCAGAAGGACCACGAGACGTATAATATAGAAGCCTCTACAACGATAAGATTAGGGATTTGCAAACTTATTGATGAAAATAAAAATACGAGAAGATTATAAACAAATGAACGAATAGCAAAGATAAACACTAGAGAGTTTAGATTGATTTCGTGAATGCGTCGACAAACTCTATGAACATTAGTGCGAAATTGGTGAGCTTTGATTAAAACTTTCTACGAATGCAAGAGATATGCTACAGCCGTACAAACAAACTTTGCATACTCGGAACGCTTATCTTTAAAATTGTCATGATTAACAATGAAATAATTGCGATTAGGGAATAGTGTCATTCATTATTCAAGATCATCGACAGCCAAATGATCGCTTCGATCTCAACGCTCATGACCTTGAATTCAAAAACACTTCAGAGAATTGCTTTACTTGCCCAGAGAAATGTATCAGCCATGATATAAAATTAAATAAACAATTTATTTTTACACGAACGAAGTCTAGGCAGACTCGGTGCAAACGGCAGCAATTACTTCTTCTCATTAACGCATTACTCTCAGCCTTCACTGACTGACACGTGTTAACTCTTAACTTTACGCTTAATTACCAAGTTTCCGATATACAAACTAAAAAAACTCATCGTAAACATAAATTACTTGAGGAGAGCGAAGCATTCGCCAAGATGCTGTCTGAAATGAATTAAATATTAAAAATTCATTCCCTTATTTAATTTAGCCACATTACCAGCACGCAATCATTCATCATAAGCTTTAGAGTTGATCACAAAGCTTGTCAATTAATTGAGACTTTGTTTAGTTTCTCAAAGAATGCTAATTATGACGTCATGGAAGCAAGAAGCGTGCATGTTAACAAATCGCGACTGTAATATTCAAATAAACAGCAAGCGTACAAACGTCTTAGTTAACCAAACTCATTCTGATGAATAATAGAGACAAATAATAAGGAAGAATTTTGCAGTATTTGTGAAACACGTATGGCGCGATATAATAGCGAAGCAATTATCACTATTTGTGAAGCATAAATGCATCTAAAATGAGATAATTACATAACACAAGGACCGAGCGCAAATGAGGGCACAAAGGAGGACAAGGCAAAGAAGCGCACCCGCAAAGGCCTGGTCGTCGCAACAAAGGCATAATTAAGCAAAGACCTACTGCATTAATTGGAGCAGACGTAGCGTGAGCAGCATGATGTCGACGCGTCTCAAAAGCTATCCTCACAATTGATGACGTAACGCTGCCCCATAATCACGCCCTCTTCAATATATATCAGAGTTTTAGCATGGACATTCTTCATGAGCAATCATGATGTCATAATAACAAGCACGCCACGTTTATTACATGGACAAAGAAACGCGATAATTACGACGAAAAAGATTACAATGGCATGAAATGGTTGCGAGCACGACGAAAAAAAATGGTTGCGAGTGCACACCGCAACACTGGACGGCGGGGAACTTTAATTTATTTTCACAATTACAAATCCGTACGAATTAATGGAGTGTGTCCTAGATCTGCAACTGAATTAAAAAATACAAGGATTTATAAAATTGAAGTTGGATCACCACTGACCGAAAAAATATTCACCGGTCAAGTGTTCCACTACAACTACGCAGGATTATTTCAATATCAATTGTGCATTTAAATTGGCTTTGAGGTTGAGGATATATACATCTCATGGATGGTAATGACACTGGATGACATGTTCGACGTTGGATGGAGGGCAAGACGCTGATCGTATTACAAGGATAAATACAGGTATTTTAATGAATATAAAGTCTCAGAACGCTGAGAAATTAGCTTATTTCATATAAACCTGCGTTACATTGAGTTAGTTTATTGATATAAAACATGCAAAATAAACTTGATGGATAACAGCATCTATTACTGACATCGCAACGTTTTCCGGAGTTTAATCAACTGCGAAAGCCTGATAAAAAGGTAGATGCGCTGATACACACTATGATGATATAGATATAGCAGTTACCCTGATGCATACTACGCGAATATCGAAGGCAATGTATTGGCATATTGTATCTTAAAAATACATGTTTCGAAGCACAGCACGGCACTAAAACATGACAAAGGTTGTCTTTTTGCGGTTACCCGTAAGCGGCTTACCTTGTTGGTGTTTAGCAGTTACAATAACACAACTTATATCAGCACTGCGTGCATAGCAGGTAATGCAGTTAAGCCTCAACCGTGAATATTTTGCAGGTACACTAACTAATGCAGATATCCAGGTCAACATTGAATGTGTAGCAAGACCGATGCAACACCGCGTGTTCTACACGCACATCGTGTCACCTAAGCAGGACCGATGCAACACTGCGTGTTCTACACGCACATCATGTCACCTAAGCAGGACCGATGCAACACCGCATGTTCTACAGTCTACACGCACATCATGTCACCTAAGCAGGACCGATGCAACACCTCATGTTCTACACGCACATCATGTCACCTAAATGGCCACACCTCTACAGTACATGTTGCTGATGTACAGACAGTTGCAGCCACAAGATACACAACCGGACGTCCTCGATCTTTTCCCCAGCCTTGTGTGCTGCAGAAGAAGAAGCCATAAAGCTCACGGCTCGTCGGTGTGAAATAAAGCAACGACAAGAAAGTAAGTCGTGAGTGACACTTACTGCTGATTCTGCAACGCACACAACAAAGTGCCTGTTTAGACCAATCTAATATTCAAGTGGCCTGCATGGGGCCTCCTGAGAGCAACTTTACTCACGTGTACATTTTCTGCTTCAAATGTACTGAGAAAAACTGATCGATTTTCAAGTTTAATATCGAGATGCACAAGGAAAAAGAGATAACAATACGGAGCTTATTTTCCCGAACTAGAGGCACGGAGTGTAAAAAGGCAGGTAAATCGTGTTTAATTTCAGCTCGAGATGCATTGAGTAGAGAATAAAGATCATTGACTTCAATTAAAGCAGTATGATCATATTAAAACGAAAAAAGTCATGTTCATTTGCCGCTTGAGATGCAAATATGAAAGAGGGAAAGAGGTAATATGCACGTTTATTGCCAGATGAATATTATTATCAGAAATAATTTAATAAGTCCAATATTATTATTATTATTATTCCACGAAGAGATTGTCGTGGCGTCTCGTTCGGATCGAACTTCGAGGGCACGTTATACAAGTGGCTAAAAAAGACACGAGAGGATAAAATGAGCAAGCCACGGCCAATAATCAATTATATATAATAATAAGTCCAATTATCAATTCCTGCCTCTCAATCTTCATAGTTTGGGAGGCAGGCGTGGTACAACATGCTTTATATGGTCAAATTAAAACACTCAAACAAGTCTGGCGCCTTGAACAATTATTAATTTTTCGCCCGAAAAATTACCAAATTACGCACAGAGGTTAAGCGACCTACATTTTGAGGACCACTACACAAAGCGAATAAATAAACAATCCGATCCTATCCGTATAGGTGCAGGTTTAACAGTTTACCGCATCCCTTCAAATATAGTAACCTTTAACTTCAATTATAACGAGTACTCTGCTGTTTAGATCCACCTACTTTGCTAACTCATGGCTCAACTCATTAATCAACATAGCGGTCAATGCTCAAATACATTACCATTATGAAGTGCTCAAGATCGAGGCTTAAGCATATTGATCGAGGCTTATGTAGATTGGTTAAGGTTTAAATAGAAATTGTTTGAGTCATCAATGCTATAGACTTGTAAAAGAATGGCTTAACAACCTTGATTGTGGCTCGAGTAACTTGATCGAGGACCAAATATTGACGAAAAAAAATGACGATAAAACCTAAATCTCTTATGGTATTTCAAACCATTTTGATCTTTATTAAATGACAGCTAAATAATGATGAATAATGCTCATTGCACCTCTAATTAGTAGCTAATGCTCCAATAACGTACGTAAATCGGAAATCGAAGAAAATTAACATCAAATGGTCATTGCTGAATACTACGTAACTTTGTCTCATGAGTCTATAGTCTAGTCATGACCAAACCTTGTCTAGTTATAACCAAGCCATGTCTAGTCATGACCAAACCTTGTCTAGTTATAACCAAGCCATGTCTATTCATGACTAAACCATGTCTAGTTATGACCAAACCATGCCTAGACGTCATGACCAAACCATGTATAGTCATGACCAAACCATGTTTAATCATGACCAATCCATGTTTAATCATAATTAAACCATGTCTAATCACAATTAAACCATGTCTAGTCATGACCAAACCATGTCTAGTCATGACCAAACCATGTCTAGTCATGACCAAACCATGCCTAGTCATAACCAAACCATGTCTAGTCATGACCAAACCATGTCTAGTCATGACCAAACCATGTCTAATCATAATTAAACCATGTCTAATCATAATTAAACCATGTCTAGTCATGACCAAACCATATCTAGTCATGACCCAACAGCAGATCGCGGCAGCAGACATGACTGCAGTGCAGTAGGTGAGCGCTGATGGTCCTATTTTAGCAGGGACGTCATCCGACGCTTGCGTACGGGGGCGGTGCATGGAGTTGGCTGTCGGGATAATTTGCTTCTTGAATGCGGCTTCTTTTCAGACAAATTCATCATCTTAGAAATTCTTATTTAAAATGAATTTGCAATCCAACATGGAAGTGATTCCTGAACTGGACTCAGAAGCAGAGATTTTCGCGGAAACTTTGATAGTTGCATTAAATTGCACTCAAATTGTATATTTGGAAAGAGGTTCAACGAAAGAATAATCAATTTTCGACTGCCATAAAAAGTTTTACTGGTGAAGAACAATTCAATAATTTCTTATATCCACCAGGTGTTAATCAGCTACTGTGAAAAGAAAATTTAGATTAAACAGTAACTAAAAAATTGTGATTCGTGTAAGGTTTCTATGAGAGCAACTTCTATTATGATTGAAGACATTTCTGTCAAAAAACGATGAAAAATTAGTCGGGAACAAAGAAGAGCGAGTCAATAGAAATTCTTTTATTATCGTCGAATTAGACTTTCCCAGATCAAAATTACGACAACAGGTCAATCTTAGACTACAATCGCGACCAACATCAAGGTTTACTGACCGAAACAACGCATTTCCGTCAAAATTAAAAGGATGACCGGACTCCATTTCGACGAACATCAAGGTTTAGTGACCGAAACAGCGCATTTCCGTCAAAATTAAAATGATGACCGGACTCCATTAGGACGAACATCAAGGTTTAGTGACCAAAACAACACATTTCCGTCAAAATTAAAAGGATGACCGGACTCCATGTGGACGAGGTTACGGGCGTGACGGGCCGAGACTACGCGCGCTTCCTTGGCGTGGCGTCGTGGGCGGGAGGAGGGAGAACAGCCGCGGGGCAATTCCGGTGTCCGGCCTCGAGGAGGAATATTGGCACAATCTACAGACGCGCACGACTTGCCGTCCGGGCACGAGGCAGCGAGACGAGCAGAGCGAGGCGTGAGCAGAGCGAGGCATGAGTGAGGATTGAGCGGACCGAGCAGAGCGAGGCATTACCGGCATGAGCAGAGCGAGGCATGAGCGGCACGAGCAGAGCGAGCCATGAGTGAGGCGTGAGCAGAGCGAGACATGAGAGAGGCGTGAGCAGAGCGAGACATGAGTGAGGCGTGAGCAGAGCGAGACATGAGTGCACGAGCAGCAAAAAGCGTAAGATGTTTAGCAAAATTGGCGCGAAGAATTGGATTTGAGGGCAACGTGAGTAGAGACGAGACCGAAAATTGCCCGCGGCCAAAACTGACACCAGTGCAGGGGTAATTTTTCATCAATCTGCTCATCAGGCGCAGGTTATTGAAGCAAACCTTGTTACTGGGCTCGCTGCAGGGGCACTGAGGGAAGAGCAGGTTAGAAGTAAGGCAGAAAACCTCGCAGCAACTCTAATGGGAAAACACCTGCATGGGGCGCAAGTACACAAACAAGTGTACGTGCATTTCATGAATCAGTTTCAAGGAATAAACTTAGAGAAGTAGTGATTAAGAAGTATTTTTCATTTATTTTATATTTGTTCATAGACAAGAACTCATTTTAGGAAATTACCAAAAAATTAATGATGACAGTAACGATGTTTTGAAAGTACAAACATGGTTACTCGACTGACAAACAATCGAGATGGATAATAAATTTATGGTTTAAAAATTAACCGATTTTTAAGTAGAACTAATCTCATTGTTCAAATGTTCCAGACGAAAAATTAAATCGTTATGTTACTCATCACCAAAATAGAAATGAAAAAAAAAATTATCCTCAAAATTCGCTATCAAACCCAGCGTAAATGATTAGTAAAGGCAACCGGTTAAGTGCTAAAAAATTTTCACCATCTAAAAGAAGCAATGAAGAGAACCATTCGTGATCAAAAAGTGATGTTAGCGGCAAAAATCGACGAAACAATTTGCAGTAGTCATCGCCAGGGAGAAAAACCGCCATAGCGAAGCTGTCGGGTTCTGCACAGCGCGGGGAAATCCAAAGGCAGCGCCCGGCATCACAGAGTGTCTCTGGACCAACGCGTTCATCAGTTTCAACTGACGCAATTATTGGGTAAACAGCGATGAGGTATAACCATATTTATTCATTTAATTAAATTAACGACACAATCGAAGTGCCTGGCAACATGGTGAAGCATGGCGATTAAAGACAAAAATGTCTGGCTGGAAGTGCATAGAATTAGTTGGTGTATTATGGTAATATTTTCTTCTAGGATGTCTTTTAAAACATGGATATTTCATTTATTAATTTGTATATTTTACTTTAGACAAAGGGCTTTTCACAGAGCGTTAAAGTTGATGAAAACTAAGTGAGGAATTAAATGGATTTGTACTTTTTGTAGCTTGAATATATTTTGAGGGTTCATCCATAAGAAATTTCTGTTTTGATTGTTTACGATCACAGGTAAGTACTGCGGCAAACAGAAAGCTTCGCAGGTTCTCCCTACCTCTCAGATAAAAAGCATTTTCGATGAGTATGTATGTCTCACTGCAAAAACTTCACCCAATAGTCAATACATTTTTCCCAGAGAAGAACTCATTCCCTCGCCGACGTCTTAGTGCGGTACCCCATTATGACGATTTCGTGCAGAGACATAAAGTTCAGTGTTTTGTGCGCATACGTTCAGTGAAATATAAACTCGGCATGCGTGCAAGTGAAGATTCCTCAATGGTGCTGAGGAACATGAAGGATCATGCAAAACTTACCGGAAGCAAACTGCTCTGGATGATGAAACGAGCCATCGCTCTAACTTTAGTCCAAATTTATTGGAACAAACGTGAGGTCAGACGTGAGCTAGTGCATATAGCGAGTGCTTAGGTACAATCGTCCATTCATATCAATACCTTATTTTTTAAGAGATATTAAATGCGCATTCATTTAAGTAGTACAAAATTAAAACTAAAAAAAACACAAAATTAAAACTAAAAAAAAATAATTTAAATCGCTGTCTCAGGAAATCATCAACTTTGGTCTTAAAAATACTGAAATAAATTCACTACCTCGCGATCACGAGACATCATCTTTCCAAAAGAGTTATTCATCAGAAGGCAAAGATTTGATCTCGTTCATTGGGGCTCCCTGGCCGTACCGTCAAAATCCCTGCCGCTCCGATGGCAAGCGTTCTCGTTGAGAGTTCATCTAATTACCCATCAGATGCTCAGCACCTGACAACAGGCATTGAAGCGTGTACTTACATCCGCACGCTTGTATCGAGACTTCTGAGCTCTTCTTGTACTTCTTAAGTTGCTTATCGTTAAGATTTTTGCGACGATACTGATGGGAGCTGCTTGCGTCAGTATTAAATTTGGCCTCGAATTAAAATTTTAAAACGGATTTTGCGGGCTCACCGCGTCACGATTTATTATTTATAGATAAGACGTTATATAGTGAGTAAGGGAATTTAGTAATCGAGGTTTTGCAATGGCATGAATTGAAGCACCTTTAGAAATATCGAGCACGGCTTTCCTACCTAGAGCGGAATGTGGTAAACGTCTTCTTGCAGAACATAATTCCAATTATTTCGTGTAATTCTAGAATTTGCAAAATTACAATTTTCTCGTCAACGGCACGCACTACAGCACTATCTTCTTACATCATCAGTTGCCACGGAGCATACAAACATTATTCTCACAGTTCGATGACATTCGCCGATTCAAATTTTAACCAACTACACATGCACCATTGGCAAAAAGGACACTTTAACTAGTTCTACCATATGAGAAGCAATCCAGCTTAAACATTTGTGTCCCAAGGAATCATCCAGCTCAGCAAGAGTTGTAAAAGAGAGAGAGAGAAAACACACAGCGTTTATAAGTCAGTCACTTTATGAGAGAGGAATAAAAAGCCCTTGTAAGGTTAGGAGCCGACAGGGGAAAGCTGAAGCAATGAGGCTTTTTAGCGCACGAGCGTGCGTCGACTGTAGCCAGAGAAGCAGCTAAACGGAGACAGCCGTACAATGTAAATTTGACGGAGCGAGACACGTTCAAAAACTCTCGGTAAGAAACAGTTAGAAGTTTACCAGGAAGGAAGTCAACGACGGCTTAACAGCTACCGCAAAAACTGCCGTCTCATCGGAGCTCTCGAGAATCTTGTTCAATTCCAGGGTGAAAATTAGCCACGCTATTGAACAAAGCTTCATGGAACATAACGAGAGAGAATTGATCCCTTTGTGTTGATGTCTAAGCTGTGAAAAAATACTGGGCCAGTGATTCTGTCGTGAAATTTATTTGATTTTATTTCAGAGTCATTTTAAGCGCTTCTTTTCCCCTAGGCCTTGATTGACCAGATAACTATATATTGTGATCGTTTTAAAAAGTTATTAATACTATATAGAGCGGTTTTACCATAATTTGGATACATAAGGATATTACTAAGGATACCATATCTCCTTAAGATACTTCAACAATATGAATATCGTTCGGCTTTTTTAACTACGTACAGAAATTTTAAACTTAAATATTTCCTGCAGATCAACTTTTGTAAAAAAAATGTGAACAACTGATTATAATTAGGCAAATATCGTTTAAAAACGCACTGGCTTTCAATTTTAGCTGTTGGAAATCTTAGCAGTCGTTAACACAATCAAGTAGCCGCCGAACTTCTATTAATTACTGAAATATAATTGATTAGAGTTGAAGTAGAACGAAAAAAGTCGGGAGGGAAATAAAGTACAAATCAAGTCATATAAAAATAAAATTTAGCATAAAAATAATTTTGAAAAAAACGAGTGTGAACGAAGCAGGTGTCGCGGCCACGTCATGTACTTGCCAACATTTGCGAAGTAGAATAAATTAGCGCAGCCAGAGACAGGTCGACACTTACGACTTTCATCACGCTCATGCCGGCTAACGAGCCAGCGTTGAGCGCCCAAAAACCATCCACTAGGCACTCACAAAAAGTCCGTAGAAAAAAATAAACGTTGAGGACGTGACTGATAGGCAGAGTCGAACGATTACGAACACGTCTAAGGCTCGTAAAAGAAGACCGGAGTTTCAGCTTTTATACAACTTCACTTATTACCGCAAAATGAGTTCGATCGAACCAGGACGATTAACGTGCTGTTAATTTGACTCTTTCGAACCATCAGCCATATCCACCATCGTAGATAAAACACGTAGTTGGTGAGTTTGTTTGAATAATATCAGCTGTGAAAGCCGCTTATGCAGTGAAAAAGCCGACAACGGAAAAAAAGAATATCTCAGAATAGCAGAAAGTGCCGTTATTTTAATGGCGTCAGTGTGATATTTGAGACCCCTGGTCCACTCATACAAACCAAAGCAATACCAAATAGTCAAAACGACGACTTATAGGAATAGGTGCCCTAAATGAAATTGGAAAGCAGAGAACACAAGATGTATAAGTCCAGCCAACATGCACAGCTGGGGCAAGCAAAGAGCAAGTTTAGTTGACGGCGGACGCAGCTCTGTACGAGCCTCAATTGAGACTTGGCCAGCGCTGACGACCACGTCCGCTTGACCTCCTAGAACGCGCGCCACGGCGTGCCACCGCCGCTGAGGTGTTGGTCTTTTGCATCGAGTTATTGTGACACTTTAGGAGGCTATCATGTGGCGGAGAATATAACGAAGATAATAGAACGTCCGATGTTTTCTTCAGCGGTGATTTACTGAACACAAATCTTAATGGCAAGCCTGTCAAGTGGAGCAGCAGCTTGTAATATATTACGCGTGATATTCCGCGTCGCGTTATTGAGTTTAAATGACTCCCCTCTACGAAACTGCTGTAAGGATAGGAACGTATTTAGCTTCATAGGACAATGGAGAAATTCTTTTAAACTAAACTAAAATCAAACTAATCAAACTAAAACAACGAACGTAATTTTTTGTGGACCTCGTGTAATTTAACGATTTCTGAGAAGAAGCAATACCGGAATATTATCAATCATTGCCTGCAACTTTCGGCGCTTCTTGGTTGTTAAAAATTTTGGATTTCTTTCATTAATCTTAGCGCGTCAATTGCAGTGAACGCATGACTAGTCTGTGGGCATTCTTAATTAGAAGGTAGATAAGAAACTCTTAATATTTTTATGATTGTACGACCCACTGGTCTGATAAACTACCTACAGGTTTAATTTTCCTGTATTCTGACAAAAACATGTTACTGTAGTATAATATTAAAAAATAATCCAAAAGTTCTGAATACAGGCAATTCACAGCGGCGGAGAGCATCATTACATTAACGATGCCTAGTTTCACGCCCGTCTGCAGTCTTCATGAGCACGAACTTTAACGCGGGGAATTCGAGAAGTAATTAAACTAGCGTCACATCGCAACGTGCGTGGTCGTAATGTACTAAATCTCATCTCAATCATCAGAGCCATCGCAAGCAAATGGGAATAGCATCACACCAATATACTTAATAAAATCATCTTTACCTGTTCAGGTTTATGTTCACGTGAAAATCTCTTAAGAAAAGCACGCTATTTGTTAAAAAGTTCCCCTATAACACCTGCCTTGAGAGAGCTCTCCTTTCTATATACATATAACACAAGTACAAATATATTTTCAACGGAAGATAACCTGCCGAGTACTCCCCCGAAAAAAAAATTCCATTTAATGCTAATATAAAGTATCTTAAGGGGAGCGTCTGGGCAAAATTTTATCTCGGCTGTTTACAGACGGATCACTCTGAAACTTGGTACACATATGTAAAACCGAAAAATAGACAGCTTTTATTCATGTCCATTTTTCGAAAAAAATGAAAGAAAACGTGAAATTCTTAGAAAATGGTCAAAAAAGGGGGTATATGTGGGAGCATTTTTCCCAAAATTTTCGAAAATTTTTAGATTTTCCCCAATTTCCTTTCCCTTTTTTCAAAATATTTTCAAAACTATAACAAAATTGAAAAAAGCTACGACGAATCCCTAGATATTTCAATTGCGAATCGAATGGTATATGGCCCATCGCTGTAGCTTCAAAACTGTAGGAGGAGATAGGTTTGCAGTGACAACAAGTTAATTGTTCAGTAGAGCCTGACAAAGTCCCGGGCGCCTCGAAATAAGCATTCAAGGTGGCAAGAATGCAAGACTAGGCGATACTGGAGCTCAATTCCTGTCAAGGATGGTGTGAACGACGACACGCAAACCCTCCCGTACAACTGCAGGCGGGTAACTGAAGCACATCGTATGTGGACTAGCTATTTAAGTATGCTACCGGGAATTTTCTCCTATCCTAAATGTGAAAGAACTCCACCACCCCCACCCTTTCGCGATTTGTCGTGAACGCATAAATCAATTTACAGAGATGATTTTGGTACCGTTGAATAGAGTAGAATGTCAGCTTTAAGACGAGACTAAAAACCGGAAAAGCCAAAATTCAAAAATTTTGGCCAGACGCTCCCCTTAATCAATGACATGATTGACTACAACATGCATAACGATTCATAATGAACTAATTTCAAAGAGCGAATGAAAAACGCAATTTTTTCAGATAATACATACTTTACATAGATTAAACGCTTGTATTACAAATACATGAGCAGCCACAGTTTCAAAGAGCGGCTCGCTCAGTCATGTAGCACCGATGCTGCAGTCAGCGGCTACTGCCATTAGCTAATTGGTTGAGTTAATTAATTGCACGGCGGTGTACCGCAATGAATACGAGCCATCAGATGTTATTAGGAACAGCCTGCTCTTGATCATACCTGGGGGACCAGCTCTTCAGTATAACCTCACGCATTGGCCAACTCTATGCAGCCACCATGCATATTCAGATATTGCGTCCATCATGAATGCGGTCTGTGGAACATCATATAGAGACGAAGTGTCGTTTATCAGGTTAATGAATGCACTGCAGTGACAGCTAGTGGAATATTCAGTGCAATCTATCTTTGTAACGAAGTCATTTAGAGCAAGTCTCATTAAATGAGTGAATGGGGTTGGATGTTATATGCGCACCCAACACATATCCAATTACAAAGCTTCGGAACAAATACAATGATTCTATAGAATTCAGGCGAAAACAGTGAATTGAACGTTTCTAAATGAACAATTCCATATTATGAATACTGAATGGCTAAAATATCAATTAGCCAGAATACCCCTCCCGAGTGAGTGGTGCAAAACACTTCATTCTCAGAAGTATTTCTAACAAAGGAGAAATTTTAGGGAGAGATGGAGAAGTGAGCGGAAAATATGTGTGAGTTAAAAGTTTGAGTCATTATTACTTCAAGATTTTATATTTGATTCGCCAAAAAAGTATGCATAACATGGCTGCGAACGATATATTTTAGGACAAGATAGGAAAATTTATCAACATTACGTTGAGCGTTACTTGCATAACATGCCCAAGAACGTTATATATTTTAGGACAATATAAGGAAATTTATCAGCATTACGTAGAGCATTAATTTTGGTAAGGGATTTATAGAATACGAGAACACCAAGCGCATATTCAAACGTTGGCAGACGATGGAACGGAGACCGGCAGCCCATTTCTAGTGACTCCATTCCAGGCCTAAGGAAAAGGACGAGGGTAGAGGAGCGGCGGCGGGGGCGCCCAAAACGCGTTTATATATAAGGACCACTCGAGCCTGAAGGTGTCGAGTGTCCGGGAGGAAGAAAGACCGGTGCGGCCGCGATAAACTGCAGAAAGATCGATATTCTTCTTTATTATTAGCGATAGAGCCAAGAGGGCAGATAAGTGCGGGCAAACACCATCAAGCGACCTATAAAACTGACAGTAAAAAGATAAGTGGCGGAGGTGCCTGAAATGATATCGGCGCAGCTAAGGTCGCTCTGCGTCCGACCGTAAAGCCGCTGGACAGCATCAAGTCAAGCTAGCGAACGAACCTCATTTCTGCTGCATTGCGGCCCTGATTGCATGCCGCCAAAATGGCGACAAATCTTCAAACAACGCTACTTACTTCAGCTACCACGCTGCAAAATCCCCGCATTGAACAACCGCATAAAACGGCGATGTCTTTGGATTACCTGGTCTTGGGCGTTTGGGAGTTGAGTTTGCTCAATTCAAAATACTAAACATTTTAGAGTGAAAGCTGATAGTTGAGGTCTTGCACGGAATTTCCTGTAATGGGACACCCGTCACGAATTACTAGGAATATATTTCCATATTAATTTTATTGCAGATTCGTCGAACAAAATCCTTATGTAACTCTTTCGGGCAACGTTTTCCAGGACGTTCAAGAACGAGTTGACAAAAAATACTACATCACACCACAATTTTGCAAAAAATTCCATTATTTTTAAATCGTTAACAGAAGTCAGAGATCATATTCAAGCAATGAAATATGAACTGAACAACCAACAGCACACGATACCACTGATCATCACGCGGATTTAAGCGAACGAGATTGGAGGGCGAGGCTGAGCGCTCTGTGCTTTGAGCACGGGAGCCCTCGGAATGCACGAGGTAATTGGCTGGATATGCAACAGAGGGAAGCAAGCGCAGCCATAACGAGCAATCTCGCCACGACATTGCCCAGCTGTAAACCGACACGTCGTTTCCCTTCCATCCCCCAAAAAAATCCACCTCAAACAACTCGACTGGAAAAGACAACCATTTGATCTACTCTAACATAAACGCGTCAACAGTTTGGAGGAGAAAAATACTAGTGCAATGACTGAACAAAAATGATAAATACTCCTTATAGAACAACACTAAGCATTTCAATTTGAAACATGATGCACAATAAAGTAATTTTAAAAGTAACTAGGATGAAACGAATAACGTAACGGTGAGTTTCCGAGGAATTTACTTCAAAGCAACAAAAAGTTTCATATATTTGAGAGAGATCTGATATCTAATTATCTATGGAACAATTGCAAACGCACTATCGTTGCGTAACCTAAATAACCATTACTCTGAAAGAGTTCCCCTATTATGAACGGAAATTGTTAACGTAGACGTAAAAGTTATTTTCAATTCAACAAGTTCTCTTCCGTAGATAAAAACTTTCCATTTTTTGCATTAATCGTACTGAGTTCGAAATTAGATGATACAAAATTACCGAAAAGATAAATGAGAAAAAAAACGCTACGAGATCTAGAGTCACAACTTTTGATACAAGTCGCCATGTGGAGCCGAGGCGGAAAGGAATATGCTACAGTCGACTACAGCGGATCGTGACACCGGCCACACGATGCCAGGCCATGGATGCTCGTTAAAGCTGTCGTAGAGCAAAGATTCGAGCATCAGGATCGACGCTCGCACAAAGATATCGTGCTCAGGGTGTGGACGAGCTCGCCATACAATGGAGATACATGACCGCATGAAAAATGCCGGCGCGACACGACAGAGATTCATGTGCACTCACTTGCGTTAACCACCTACGAAGTAGTAAACGTAACACCAGTGCTCAAATCAAAATACTAAGAGCTAAATCGAGGTATAATTTCATACAGAATAAACGTGAAAGTAGCTTCAAAAATGTTATACATAATTTCAGAATCTACAATATACTTCCGGTGCTTCTAAAAAAATTTGTTGACATTATTCCTGGGAAATTGTACGCCGATCTATATCAAATTCTTATGGACAGAAATTATGGAGGTGCATGAATGCACCGAAGAGCCTGCTCACGATTAGCTCTAACTGTCGAACAATTTATTAAAAACATCTCTAAAGTATTAACAAATGAATTCTCACCACAAATTTCATTGAACACACAGAATCAATTACATGGAACTGTCGGTCACAGACGAAGCAAGGAATGGCTCCGATCTACATACAGTCTAGATTTTAAAAATCGCGATGAATTTATTACATGGGGATTTTAATGAAAAGTTTCGTAGCAACGGAGTCACCGTACTTTCCAACTGCATCATTTTGCAAAAAAGGTATTTGAAGATCATTTGCCAGCTTTAGGTCGCCATCATCTTGTTTTAATAAGACCTTTAGAGGGATATTGCTGGTCGTTCTTCTCGGGCTTGAGTTAATAATGTGGATCATTTCTCAGCGAGTCAGCGACATGCAAGCCAAGATGCAAGAGAGGGGGGGGGGAAGGTCGCGTGATCGTGCGTAGGAAGAGGGATGGCTGACTTTAAGGAAGAGGGCAGCTGACTTTAAAGAAGAGGGCAGTTGACTGTAAAGCAGAGGACAGGTGACCATAAAGCAGAGGACAGATGACCATAAGGCAGAGGACAGGTGACCATAAGGCAGAGGGCAGTTGACTTTAAGGAGGAGGGCAGTTGACTTTAAGGAGAGAGAAGCTGATCATGAGGCAGAGGGCAGCTGATCATAAGGCAGAGGACAGGTGACCATATAAGGCAGAGCACAGGTGACCCTATAAGGCAGAGCACAGGTGACCCTATAAGGCAGAGGGTACAGGTGACCATAAGGCAGAGGGCAGGTTACCATAAGGCAGAGGGCAGGTGACCATAAGGCAGAGGGCAGCGAACTTGAAGACAAAGGGCAGTTGACTTGAAGGCAGAGGGGAAATTTGTTTTAGTTAACAAGTTCCTAGATTGTGGCCGAAAATTTCAAATTGGTTGGTGGCAAAATAGGAAATAGATCGCCAGGAGAAAAATCTCGATCGCCTTGTACAGCATGGTGCTGGCGGGAAGAATGTAAATTTTAATGTCACGTATCAACAATCACCTACTAATTAAATATAATATTAAACATCGCACATTTCTCACGCGATATAGTTGCTCTTATATAATCATTACTTTCTATTGAGACGAATTGACGCTGTGACTCCAGCGAACACGCAACAGACGGTGAAAAATTATCAATATTTAATTACATGCAAAGTTAACTTAAGAAATTTCCACGAAACTCGCGATTTAGTTGCCGCCAGCAGTGATTATCCCTATTGACCGAAGCGAAAACAAATGCGAGTGTTTACTAACAGCAGATCAGCCTACACGCGTTCAGGAGTAAACAAAGCCTTAGTTAAAGCGGGCTAGAGCTTCCTTTTCCAACACATGCGCTTATTCTTAGTTGGCACGTCTCAAGTCTCATGACAGACCAGAAAAATTTCTATTCATTAGACACACGAACAAGCGAAAAGGGAGATAACGGGAAAAAATTTACGATAAATCTAAACCATAGATTTCTGAAATTACACCAAGCAACTTTGTTTATGTTTGTATTTAAATACGAAACCTGAAACAGAAATTAACTACAAGAGCAAGCCTTGTTAGGTCTCAACAATTTTCTGCTGAAGCAACACTACCTTGTTTATTCGAGCACCATGTCGACTTTTTCGAATGATTTCAAAGCAAGCGAAATGTGAAAGCCAACAGCTTTCAAAAAGACTCTCGTCTGCAAGTCACACTTTCAAAAGGATTGCAATTGCGCGGCGAGAATCTCAGTTGGTGGCAGCGTTGAGTTGTTCAGCTCGGCGCTCGCTGTAGGAAGCGACGATAGCGGACGCGCAAGCTCCATCATCATGGCTGTCGCTGGGCTCCTAACACGTCAATCCGTCTGTCTACGAGTCCATCAGCTCGTAATTGGCTCTTTCTAAATTAGGGCAAAAGCTGTAGCTGAGCTAGGGCCGTACAAACGAGCGCAGGACACGGCAGCCAACGCTTCGTGTTGCTCGCGAGGCGGCGTGGGCACATCACCTCCTATGGTACAGAATTAAATCGACCCATCCGTCTCCGTAATGGGCTTGTGGCGCCTGCAGATGCACGGGGCGACGACTGACGCTTACCGCCGCCATTTGATGCCCTGCTGTCGCCGGTTGCATGATGTCATACCGCCGCCGGTTGGTGTCGTGTCATCGCCGGTTGATGTCATACCGTCGTCGATTGCACGATGTCATGCAACCGCCGGTTGGTGTCATTTCGTCGCCGGTTGATGTCATACCGCCGCCGATTGCACGATGTCACACCGCCGTCGGTTGATGTCGTGTCGTTGCCGGTTGATGTCATACCGCCGCCGGTTGGTGTCGTGTCGTCGCCGGTTGATGTCATACCGTCGTCGATTGCACGATGTCATGCAACCGCCGGTTGGTGTCATTTCTTCGCCGGTTGATGTCATACCGCCGCCGATTGCACGATGTCACATCGCTGCCGGTTGGTGATGTACTTGCAATACTCTATTTATCAGTCGCTGGTGAGCCGCGGTCAATAGTTTTACGTAAATACATAACGTCGCGAAATTGATTTCAATCATTATAATTGAAATCGAGCGGGTAAGGTAGTGAGGGCGAAAATGATCTAGCTGCCGCTAGATATAATGAATCGATCTGTATTCATGCACGACTTTCTTCATCAGTTACTATCAACATAAAAAATTTTTAACAAAGGAAACGAAATATAGAAGCCCTGTACATAAGTCTTTTCCTGGAGCATTTCCGAGATGACAAAAGCTGCAATCTTCCACATTAAAATGCGTTACTGTACTTGTGTCCATTTTGAAGCCTCAAGACTGTCACAGCAAGCTCAAAGTAAAAACTTCATGGAAAACAAAATACACGTGCTGAACTCATCGTCTAACCCAGCTGAGCTGAACAAATTAATCGCACAAGGAAATCGGAAAACCTAACAAACCGATACAGGAATTTCCAGCCGTAGTCTCAGGCAACTCCTGGACGAACATCGATCAGACGTGACGTAGCAGAGATCGTATTCTGGGATGCTAGCCTCAAATGTTGAAATGATCAAACGTGAAATAGCAGAGATAGAACTTAGGAATTATGGCCTTGAAAGTTTAAATAATCAGACGCGAAGTATGTAAGATAGAACTTAGTAAAGATGCCTCAAATGTTGAATCAGGCGTAAAATAACCATTGAAGGCCGGGCAGAGATCTCAACTGGGAATGATAAATTCAAATGTTTCTTCACGTTTCAATATTGATCGCATTTAATGCTGCATAATACCGCCATTGAGAAACCCTTGACCTTTATCAGCACAAGTTGAAACTGAAGCCAAGCCATTTCTTCAAAGCTAAACAAATATGTGCGCCAAGGAACTATTTTATCCATTTCATTCTTTGCATAGAAGTGAGCATCGCATTGGCTCTATGTTATGAGGTTACTGGAGCTCCTGCCCTGAAGGTATCTCACAACAAGGAGCAAGAGTTACTAAAAACAGTGCAATTCTCGCAATTATGTTCGACGAAGATCTTAAAGGCATTGAAGCGTCGCATCTAGAGCACTGTTCAATAATTTTTAACAACATATTTTCAGAGTCAAACTACGGATTAGTTTGATTACGGATCAACTGTAACGTGGAATGAACTAGTGACGCCAGACATTACTCGGCGGGTCCAGCACTGAGCGGCTGCACAGCCCCCGTGTCCACTGGAGCGGGTCTACAGCTCGCCTCGCTATGCAAATGCAAGCCATCAAACCGGGACAGCGCGGCGCCCCTTCTGCCGGCACTGGTGGGGCTGGACCACTGCCGCACGACAGCTCACATTTAGAGTTAGGTTAGGAATATAAGATGCAAAGAGTGAAATTGGGAACGAAGGGTTGAACTTGGAAGTAAAGGTGAAACTTAGAAAGAAACAATTAGAAACAACGCCAACGAAACATTTAAATTTGAGGTAGAAAAAAAAAGGATAGAGCTCCGAGTAAGCCGAAAAGAGCGCAATGCGTGAAAGTGAAACAGGAAGGCAAAAAATAAATACCGCAGCATGACATTAAGCCGAAAGAGTTGGAATAACACATCGAAACTACAACGTATCAAGAACATCCAACAGAAATGATTGGAAGTTTAAATGATGAAATTATGACCACAAATAAATTTATTTTCAAGCTTGATATTGACACGCGGCCTAAGTAATTTAAAATAATAATTTTCATACCGACATACAACATAAAAGGTCCAGCGAGAACGATTTCCTAAATTTTTGTCTGTAATTCGAGGCCGAAAATTAGTCCATAACGCTTCTTACTAATTTTGATAAATTTCGTTAAGAACGTTCCATAAACTGTACTTGCCATAATAATTAAGTTGAATAGTCACAACAGACTATCAATTCAACTTTAGTGACTAACTGACTATTGTCATCTTTGAAAACTTTGAACTTTGAGTCACCTTTGAAACACAAGCGTTAAAAACAATCCCGAGCATATCACATTAAACTCTCGTCCATTGAAGAGACCTGCAGTGTTCTTTCAAATACGAATAACATCGACGCTCAATGTACACGCACACAAAGATTAACCATTGTTTACTGACGATACCTTAGTTAAAAGGCCTTCAAATAGCATTGGTGATAAGTAATGTATCCGCAAAAAGGTTAACCTTTAGTTTTTGACAGTATCTCTATAGTTAAAAACCGACAGATACGAATACCAATGATGATGAGTAATGTATCCGCACACATAGGTAAACCATTGTCTATTGACGGTACCTCTAGTCCATAGGCCTTCATTTGTGGTATCATCAATGATGTACCAACAAAGAAAGTATTATAAAAGACTACTCGGTATGCACCTTCCTGTCGCCGTCAGGATATATCTCAGTGATGCGCGGCGTATAGCAGGTATCGTTGAGGGCGAAGACTCTGGTCTGCACCAGGGCTGTACTCACGGGGTTGCTCAGGCGCACGGATAACAGGTACTCTCCCGGAGCGCTGCCAGAAAAATGTTCTCGTATTACAAAGTGTCATAGGACGAAATTATGTTAATCAATACTGCGAATGATCCATACATTAAAATTAAATACCAAGAAAATTGGGAAAGTCAGTGACTATTCAAAATACTTTGCGTAGGTTAATAGATAAATTTGAGTTTAAAGGAGAGCTTGTAAATTTTGAAGTCGATGCGTTTGCAATTATTTTTTTATTCGTTACTTACAGATAGACTGTATGCTGAGTTTAGAGCTGATAAATAATCTTAAGACTTCGGCGGTGATCTACGCATGCACACTATATTTTAGATAATTTGAAGATCATTAAACCTAGTCAGAAAAATGGTCACGATATAATAATAATAATAATAATAACGGTTTCAGCGTTATTAGGCCGTAGGCCTGTCGCCGATTCTTAACATCGCAGAACATTCACAGCATTTTGCAGTCTTGAACTCGCAACTCACTGCTACAATTCTGCTATGCTTAACCGCCCGGCCTCCTTGCCGATTCTGACCAGAAACTGGCGCACAGAGCTGGGATCGAACCCGCGCCTCTCTGCGCCAATCTTGGTACTCTGAACTTTAACCACTGAGCCACCCTGTCTTTTTCAATTGGGGCTCGACGCAAACTACGTCGATGTGGTGAGTGTTTTCGGTCGGGGACTATATTGTGGTTTTCGTTTTGGAGTTCGTTATATTGAGCTTCGAGCTGACCGCAGACGAGTTGACTGTGCCTTAAATCTGACTTAAATCTTAAATCTAACTGAGCATTACGTACTGATCCGACACCGGCGACCGATCGCTCATCTTGGTATGTTCGGACATTTTGGCTTGTTCGGTCATCGTGGTTTGATCGGCCATCGTGGTATAATTGGCCATCGTGGTTTGATCGGCCATCGTGGTTTGATCGGCCACCGTAGTTTAATTGGCCATCCTGGTTTGATCGGCCATCATGGCTTGATCGGCCATCGTGGTTTAATTGGCCATCGTGGTTTGATCGGCCACCGTGGTTTAATCGGCCACCGTAGTTTAATTGGCCATCCTGGTTTGATCGGCCATCATGGCTTGATCGGCCATCGTGGTATAATTGGCCATCGTGGTTTGATCGGCCACCGTGGTTTAATTGGCCATCCTGGTTTGATCGGCCACCGTGGTTTAATTGGCTATCCTGGTTTGATCGGCCATCGTGGTTTAATTGGCCATCGTGGTTTAATTGGCCACCGTGGTTTGATCGGCCATCGTGGTTTAATTGGCCATCGTGGTTTGATCGGCCATCGTGGTTTGATCGGCCATCGTGCTTTAATTGGCCATCGTGGTTTGATCGGCCACCGTGGTTTGATCGGCCATCGTGCTTTAATTGGCCATCGCGGTTTGATCGGCCACCGTGGTTTAATTGGCCACCGTGGTTTGATCGGCCATCGTGGTTTAATTGGCCATCGTGGTTTGATCGGCCATCGTGGTTTAATTGGCCACCGTGGTTTGATCGGCCATCGTGTTTTGATTGGCCATCGTGTTTTGATTGGCCATCGTGGTTTGATCGGCCATTGTGGTTTGATCGGCCATCGTGGTTTGATCGGCCACCGTGGTTTGATTGGCCATCGTGGTTTGATCAGCAACCGTGGTTTGATTGGCCATCGTGGTTTGATCGGCTGTCTTGGTTTGAATGTGAAAGTGGCTAGAACGGGCTTGTCGTCAGGATCTGTCTTCTTCCCTGTGTTTTCTTGTCGACGTAAGTGTGTTTTTTAACTGGGAGAAGTGTATTGCGAGTATTCGTTTTTGCGTTCGCTAAATTCGGCTTCGAACTGACTTTAGACGTGCGTCACTGTTTTAGGACCCAGCTGAATCTGGCTGCTGTTCATGGCGTTGTTAGCTTGCTCGGCGAAGCGAACGCTCGGCCTGCGATCAGCTGCTGCATCCCTTGATCCGTCCTTTCGTGAGAGAGATTTATTCACAGTGCCGTCCCCCATGCCTCGCATGTCATATCGTGGATGCCGTGCCGGCCGAAATAGGCATCCTGCTGCCACCTATCGAGTAGATCGCGACAACGGTGTGTTCGTTATCAATGGCAATACGCCGTTGATAACGAAGGCAACCATTTCCAATGAACTGCTGTAGAGCTGTTGTTGAGCGTCAGCCTATGTCGACCCGTAGGCCTCAAAACCTGCTTAGCACTTGTGTTGATTGCCACCGGTTGCAGCCGTGTCGCCGGTTTTCGTTCGGCTGCCTCAACTTCCGTTCGATGAATAACACGGTTGACGAGTTTATTCACATCTGTTGAACGCGCTGACTAGATGTCGTCTTCTCTACCAAGACCTGGCGCGGCGCTGACTTTGCATCGAGTTTGCATTGCGCGTACATGTCCATATCACCGGCAATTTAAACATTCGACTGGACCGCGTCCAGGACCAATCGCCGCGTCAGCTTAACGATCGTCCACCTTTGGCATGGTTTGCCACAGGATCCTGCCGACGCACGACATGGGCGGACTGCTGGACGTTGTCATCATGCGTGCTGACCTTAAATTCAGTCGGTTAACATCATCGAGATGGCAATATCCGATCAGCGACTACTTACTTTGGTGGACGGTGCCATGTGTGAGTCCGGTGACAGCGTACAATACCGTTACCTGTCTTCCGTGGCGCGGTCTCGATGGCGATGTCTTAAGCGAAAAACTGCAGTCGTGCCGACTACGTCAGCGTGACTCATGATAGGCACTCTCCGTCAATGACCTAGTGCAACTCTACAATACCGAGCTGACATGTGCACGCGATGACCTCATTCCTGCACGCACAGTTCGGGTACCCCATCGAGTCTCCGACCCATGGTTCGAACGTATGTCAGGTCTTGAAGCGGGGAGTTTCGACGGTTCCAGCGGGCTGTCTACCGGGCTATCTTGCCGCTGCAGCTGCTGTGGCCTCCACAATGCGTGGCGCAATTATGTCAACCTTCTTCGACCTAAAAGAGAGCAATTTTGGCGCCAGAGAGTCGACGCGCATAGCAGCGACCCTCGAGCGCTGAGGCGTTCGCTGGATAAATCTATATGAGAGGTCATAAAGATGCTTCGGGTGTCGTAAGCGTGGAAGATTTCCATGCGATTTTTGAGAACAAAATTTCTGCTGTGCAAACGTCGTCAGCATTTGCGCCGTACCCGTGCTTCAATAATTCACTTACATCACAGCTGACGATGTCATCGCTGCAGTGCGCGCGCTACCTAACAAGCAGTGTGCTAGCGATCCGCTGCCGACGTCATTGCTTAAGAAGGATGTCAAAACCCTAGCACTTTTTCTTGTCGCTGCCTCACTTACTGAAGCTCTTTCAATCGCTGCCTCACAGACGGTGCTGTTCTAGAGAGCTTCAAATCAGCGCACATTACGGCTCTATTGGAAAAACCAGACCTTTACGCAAATTGAACATACATCACGTCGACCCATCTTCAATCTGTCGATTTTGTCGAAACTCCTGGAACACATTGCGACAGCGGAATTAACCATCTTCAGCGGTCCAGTCTCATGCCTCACCTCCAGTTTGCATACCGTCATCTCCAGTAGACGGAAACCACTGTGATGAAGGTGCTTTTAGATATTCTACGAACAGTAAGACCGCGGCGACATGGAGCACTGGCTTTACTCGATATGTCGGTCAAGTTTGACACGGTCGACCACGCCACTTAATTACGTCGAATTGACATATCATTCGGCCTGCGCGGCACATGCAGTGGTGCGGTGGTTCAAGTCCCATCTCAGCAATAGATTCTACTGCGTTCGACGCGGGAACTCTCCTTCTACGCCATCGTTGGTCACATGCGGCGTACCACAGAAATCAGTCCTGGGACCCTATCCTCTTCCTGTTATATATGCAGTCGTCGACGTGTAGCACATAATTAATTAACATAGTTTGAATCAGCACATGTTCGTCGTCGACACCCAAATTTACTTTGCACGGGCTGCAGCTGCAGCGTTGCAGGAACGGATGTCTGTCAGCATGAACGCCGTGTGCCGAGAACCATCAACTCGGCGCTTTGGCGCGTTTAGGCCTACCATCTCACTTGTCAGCTTTCATTCATCTCAGAGCCGCCTTTTTGTCCGTAGTATCGCAATTTTGTTTAGTTTCTGACCCCTTTGTTTAGTTTCTGACCCCTCAAGAGTTATGATCAGTCGCTCGGCATTTTGATTCACGTACCTAATGTTCAGTATATTCCTATACGTTTAATTTGCTTTATATTGGTGATTCGTCATCTTATTACAATTTTGCTGAACCGGTTTATTTTTTCCGACATTGTACATGGTTTTCCTGCTCTTCGGGCTGGTTCACGGCTTAACTAAGTAAATTCCACAAATCACAAAAGCTGAACGCTTTTTATCCCACGCCTAAGTGGCGTTGACAATGACTCGCCATTGGCACGCAGTCTCAGACTGGATACGCTCCAACCCGCTCCAGCTCCATGCATCAAAAACCGACTTTATTATTTATTTTTAGCTCAGCGCCAGCATCAGTTCCCAGCCAACCTTGTTCGCGTGGGCAGCGAGTTCGTCATGCCTGCGTCTTTGGTTCGCAACCTGGGCATTCTTCTGGACTCTTGAAATTTCAATGAACAATCATACTGCCAGTTACCACAGCTTGTGCTTGGCGCTCTGCGACGAATATGTAGTGACAGTCGTTGTCTCTCGATGCCTTGGTCGTGGCGCTCGTTCTGGCCAGGTTGGACTATGGTAATGCCACACTCCATGGAATTCCGACAACGGCACTTAATAAACTGCAATCCGTAATGAACGCTGCTGCGCGACTCTGGTGCAACAAGCGCAAATTCGATCAAGTGACGCCGATATTGCGCGATCTTGCCCGGCTATGTATGCAGAAGCGCACGCAGTTCAAGGTCACTGTTCTGACGTTTCGATGCTTTCACAGTCTGGCGCCTCCCTACCTCAAGGAATGTCTGCAGCTCGTGTCAGATCTGCCTTCTAGAAGACGACTACGTTCGTCATCAACAGCGGACCACACCATTCCATCCACACGTCATCTACCGTCGGCGACAGGCGTTCCCTGTCGCCGCCGCCAGAACCTAGAACTGTCTGTCGGCTACCGTAACTTCGGCTGATTCGTTGGTGTTTCTTCGACGCCTAAAGACTGAACTATTTCGTAGAGCCTGTGAATCAAGTGCTTGGTCATTTTTATCCGTTCTCATCCTTTCTTGTGTCTATTTCTTTTTCGCTTGCTATTAAACTGGGGTGAAACGTGCACTCGAAGTTCGTTTGAACAAGACGCCACGATAACTGCCTCGTAGAATAATAATAATAATAATAATAATAAACGTGTGCAACGTATAAGGAGCGTACGCAGTACTACTTACAGATACGTATGATGAGTGTAAGGAGTGTCCGTAGTAGCTTTCCGTCCGTTCCCAAAATCCCAGTGGAACGTCACCTCTGTTCCGCTCCAAAAGATAACTTTAAAGAGAGTTCGTTGTCGCGTCAGCACGGGCTCAAACTCGGCGAAGCCACGAACGCGGCCAATAGGCTCCACGACCTTACATGATAGATCAAAAGGTGGATCAAAACTTATGATATATAGAAAAATACTACGAAAATATTCTATATAACCGTACCTAAACTCAACCAGGCAAATATTTCAAAATGGACAAGTAATATCCAAGCATAAAATGAGCATTTGTGTTAAAGAACGCTTTGGCTACACGAGCAACCTAGCAATCGAGCAAAAGTTTCAGTAACTTAGAATTTCAGTAAAAGAATTATAATTTATAAATGGAAAAGATCCAAGAGATAAGAGCCCATGAATCACTTCTGCACACTATAGATCTTAAAGATTTAGCATTAATTCCCCGGCCGGAGAGAGAAAGAACCACCCACAGGCACACTAAGGTGCGCTGTATACATCATCGTCTATATTAACACGAGCCATACCTTAAGCAATATCTTTTTACTGCGGACAGCCGAGACCAAATTGCTGGCCTCGACAGAGATCCAAAAATGGCCAGCGATATCAAATGCGTAGGAGACGCGGCGTCTGTGCGTGCGTACGGCACCCGGTGAGTCCAAGTTCCACAAGTAAGTGATGCTCGATGTGATTTCTTTGGGGTAAGTCTTGCAGGAAAATGAGGCGGTCGTGCCTCGTTCGACAATGATGGCTCTCCGTGGATCTGCCACGATGATTTCTACTGATTCCAAGGGCTCGCGCACAACAATGAACGAAGTTGCCTGAAAAAGAGCATAGAGAAAGACTGTACAGCGCAGGACGATCGATGGAACAACATGTGAACTGGGATTCTTGACCGAAATGTCTTAGAATTTTAATTGTATTCTAATTCTTAAACCGAAATGTCTTAGAATTAGAATACAATTGAAAATACACATAGCAATCGAGTTCAAGACAAAAATACAGCAATGGAAAACGTCGGTAACAATGTACGGTAGAATAATGTTGATAGAATGAAGCTTTAATGCATTAATTAGTTAAAATTAACACTCTCCATTCTCCCTTTCCGCAGCAAATAACTCTCAAGAAAATGAAACAGCACCGAATACAAAGAATTGGTTTTAACATCATTTATATTTATCTTACTTATGCAAGACGAGCGCACGAAAATTAATATCATTTACGTGACATACAAACCCATTCATAATAATAATACATATAACTGTCGCTTGAAACCTTGCCGATAGCGAGGCAACACACGAACGTTCCAATCGTCGCATTGAACTTCCACGTTTATTTTCGTGCTGTAAACGAGATTCTTGGTGCGTTAAGTTGAGCAAAGGGTGGCGAGACGGAGGTATTAGTTTACCTAACTTGGTCGCTCGGTCTGTACACACGCAGCAGAAATAGACCGGGCCTCTCGAGAGCGCTGGCCGGTCAGGCTGCTGCAACTCGAGAGCCGAGCGAGCAGGTAAGCTGGGAGCGCTTTAATAAAATGAGTGCGCAGCGGCGCATCGAGCCGTGGTGCGTTCAGGGGAGTCTTCGGGAGGGCGGGACGCAAGCCTACAACGCAACGTCAGATTCAAGTCTTCGGGTGGAGGGCGGGACACAAGCCTACAACGCAACGTCAGATTCAAGTCTTCGGGAGGGCGGGACGTAAGCCTACAACGCAACGTCAGATTCAAGTCTTCGGGGGGGCGGGACGTAAGCCTACACCGCAACGTCAGATTCAAGTCTTCTGGGATACGGGACCCAAATGGAATACAAAAATAGGGAGACATTAAAGGAACAAATTGTTGCTGTACAAAAATGTAATTGAGCGAAAAACTACCTTCGTGTTTATTGTTCCATTTATTCAAAAATGTACAGAGTATTTAAATTTGTGAAGATTTTGCGACAGACAACCTCATGAAATATGAGCAACGCAAATACAAGCAAAAACGACAACGCAAATAAATAACCCACTTGGATAAACAAAAAAAAATTCACGTGAATAAGCTAAATATCTAAACAGCTAAAAAATACTACCAATAAATCATAGTGCGCACGCCATTTCAGTCTACCTTTTGTTGTTCATAGACCGAACAGAAAATCAGTCAACAAACGAAAGAAATTGCACTAAAAACAATATCTTCACTATGAGCCATGAAACAAAAGCTCAAGTCTAGCAAAAAATTGAAAATGCTTCATTGATGTTGGTGTGGGCGACTATAAATTACTTTGGTAGCAAGAAGTAATAATCAAATTGAATGGAAAGCAGCAAGATTGGAGGTAAATAGTGTCTGCGCCGGTAAACTTTAAGTATAGTATAAGACTGGAAATAACTCAATACCGTTGAGAATTATATATAAAAAATATAACTCAGTACTCACTGCAGTGAGTGACAGAGAGCGCATTTTCTCGTCGACGAAAACGGGAAATCACGGACAGACGGGCGGACGGACGGACATGACGAGCACAATAGGGCATTTTATCCTAAAATGAGAATACGCTAAAAAGAAGACGAAAACAAAGCCGAGTGTCAGTGTCTTAGTCGTTCATCTTTTGTATTGATCAAATAAATCAAATACGGGGTTTGAATTATCAGAGTATCGAGGGTAGCAAGGAAGAGATTGGACGCAATTCGATTTGGAAATTCGAGATTCGCTGCAAAAATGCGAAGAAAGCAATAACCAAATAGATTGCCAACAAATTGACGAATTGATCGGAACGTCTTGGCGAAGTGCGAACGCAGACAGCCTATCACCCCACCTTGATATGCGTGGGTACAGCAGCCCTAAAAAAGAATGCAAGAATATAGAAATTGTATTGAAATCCAATCTATTTCACATGCATACTAGAAGAACTCGTATATGGACGTGATAACATATACTGTTCAGGAAAGACTTCGAAAAAGCGTCACTTTCCCTGCTCCTGAAAAATGAAACATAACACATCACTATAGACGGCGGCTCAACACTATAAATGGTGGTTAAGGAAAGAGCTAGTTAGTTAAAAACCCATAAGTGAAAACGCCTGTAAAGCTTGCACCCCGATGAACGTTGGACGAACGTATCTCAACAAAGAAACAACACGTATAATTTTCTCGTGATTTTGTGCGGAACAGAGACGGGCGAACGGATGATTTCGAAGCAAACAGAACGGAAATGAGTTTTCTGGTATCGCGGCACGCTGGTCTCCTAGCAGCGGCCACCGACTAACGCCAGAGATGAAAACGTACTTTTAAGAAGTCCGCACTGGCGGCAATGATGAAGACATTGCAGGAAAATCCGCACTTGATGGATCGTCTGATTAGTGACACCAGAGACAGATTAATGATGGACTTCGAAGGCGTGGGGAGCGAGAGAAAGTCCCACAAACAAAAGCGCCGCCGGCAGCAATATACGACGATGCTGACACTCAAGACAATGGAGAAGAGGAACACACAAAACAATTAATACAAACCCAGTGAATGAATTCCAATAAAATCAAGTAGAAACTGAGAAGCAAGATATTCCAACAGTACTTAGGGAAGGTAACTTTCCTCTTCATTTTCCTAAACTAAACATTGTATGTAAATAGAAGTTCGATTATGGTTCACCTGAAGCCTGTCTTTGAAAGTAATGAAACACACCGAAAACATGTAATGTAACACAAGAAAATCAAAACTTACTGTAATATAACAGAACTATTATGATACTTATTAGATGATGAAAATATTTTGTCAACAGAAACCTCAAAAAGTCAAAAATACAATAAACCCCTTTAATTTTACGTGAAAAGATAAAAATCACGTCATTCAATTTACAATTTGATGACATCCATATATCTTGGGCTAAAAATCAGAGTCAGAGCGCCCGCGCGCGAGAGTCCAACAGACTCTCATTAGTACTAGATACTACTTATTAGTACTAGATACTAATACTAATAGTAGATACTAATACTAATGCTAATTAGTACTAGATACTAATACCTCGGGCACGAAGTCATACAGGGACGCTTACCTGGACAAATCGCGGCCACGGGGCAGCTAATTGCGACCAGTTCGAAGAGGGTTTGTCGGGATTGTCGTAGCGGACCGAGATCGAGCCGTTCTCGATGGAGCGGTTGAAACTCCACTCCAGAGTCGACACTGCTCGATAAAACATTATTCCGATCAAAAACTACTTACATGGTAGTAGTAGTAAAACTATATTAGCCAGCGTCCGTTTCATACCCGACAAAATACTCGCAGAAAAATGAAAATGTCATGTTGTCAAAATAGTGATACATTCTTATCGTAGCACTGACATGCACTTATACCGAGCCAGGATGAACCAAACAAGGTCAATAATTTCATTTATTTCTGAAGCCGTGTGTAACATAAATAATTCAAATAAATCATCTGTAGACTCTATAGACACTATTAGAGCTATTGCAACGAAAGCAATACAGGATGCACTAGGTCCGGCATCGCGCTGTCCGAACGAGTTCACCGCAAAACAATCGGTCATCACGCGCAGTCAGTTGTACTGTCCGTCCGTGTCACGCTTCTTGAGTTCCTAAAACACGTATATTGTGAGCGGTGCTTATTATTACGGCCATTGCCCAGCCTCCATCACCACTAATCGTGACCAGTGACTCGCGTTTGCGGCAGAACTTATCATTTCTGATGCTGAATGGTCTATTCTTCTGAGGTAAAAACTGTATTTGTGACTTTCAATTATTTGGAAGCTTTTGGCAGCCTTTTATAATCCTTGATTTAGTAGGATACTTTCACAATGTCGTTTGTTGAAGACTTAATGACCCAAGAATAGAACAAAAAATAAATTATGACTCAAAATTTATCCTAGAAACGAATAAAAATATTGAATCGAACTATCGAGATTAATTTTTTTGCAATGCCTTTTCCCACGAGAAAAATTATATGAAGATTGGTACACAGAAAATTGGGGTTTGTCATCTAACGATTCATAGCCGACTTACCTGAAGCAACTGTGCGTTGTTTTATAGCGAATTTAACGAGTAAACCATTATTATTGCGACCTGGAAGTGCGAGAGGGCGTACATAAATTTAAATTATCATGTTTTCCGAACGAATTCGTTGCTCAAACGAACAGGTACGCTTCGTGTACGCTCGTGGAGGTGGAGCCGTCAAATCCACCGTACTTTCGGCGGCGGACTTTTGTTGCGGACGATGTTTGTTGAACCCTAATGCATGTTTTGGACAGCAAAAGACTGTCTAGTTGAAGCGGCTGGCGAGCTTGGTCGTGTTTTGATAACACGCATTTTGTAGTCCATTTATTTGAGGCGGCACGGGTTCGGGGAAAAATAGCGCTTTCATTAAGACCCTTTATAAACTCCGGAGAGGAATACCCTCGCTTAACAAAGAGAAGTGTTTGCATATCGGCTAGAGTCAGCGGTCTAGGCACTTACTTCCGTGTGCTGCTAAGACTAAAGATAGTTTTCGTCGGGATAGAAGTTCTAAATGCGTATGAAGAAGTTTTCGACTTTAAATCAGCAACCTAGCATGAAATTGTCAAATTACTGCAAGATCCTTAAATTAATATAACTGCATTTATTATTAGAGAAAAATGAAATTACTTCTGTCATTAAATTAGTGATTTTGTAATCGTAAGCCTCATCGTATCAGCGTAGTTAAATGTAACGGTAAAAAATATAACTCAGTACTCACTGCAGTGAGTGACAGAGAGCGCATTTTCTCGTCGACGATAACGTGAAGTCACGGACAGACGGATGGACAGAAAGACGGACATGACAAACACAATAGCGCCTTTTTCCTTAAATGAGAAAATGCGCTTAAAATGCGTACATTTGTTGCAGTTTTTTTTGGTTCCATCAGATATGCAGCAACACATTCTAGATTCCTCACACGAAACACGCAGTACACACTAGATAGGATCTCAGCATCCAAACCAAAATTCAAAATCCTCCGAATACTTAACACTGTTGAGAATTTAAATCCACTTCAAGCTCTCGATATGGAAAAATGCATGGTTCCATTATGAACGAACCGTTAAGAAGTCATGGTAAAGAGCATCGTAGGTCCAAGCTAGTATTGAGACACTGTTTAGTCTCGCGCATACATTTCGTTTTCAGTTCTTTCTCGGCGACCAGTGATAGGAATTTAATACAGATTCATAACACTTTCTAGTCATTGATGTATTATTTTATCGGTGACGGATAATCGATATGCACTTCACACATCTGAATTAGTTCTCATTGCCACCCTAAACTGAATTTGGTTCACACGAACATAGCCGCAACGATGAGGACCAAAGGTAATAAATTTCAAAATTAACACCTTCACACATACATCGATCACCTGTTCATTTAGAACACGTTCGTTCTTTTTCAACCTACACAGACGAGCCATGGTGAATACAGCGCTTTCAGCAATCTAGATACCTTGACGAACACAGCGTGGCATATTAGACATCACTCTTTATTTAACAGCGTAGATCCCATTTATTAGTGGCAACTTGCCAATCTCAAGCTTCTCCCACAGTAATTAAACAAGCATTAAAATGTTAGATGTAATTTTAACAATGGATATAAATGATATTATAAAAGGATCGGATAAAGAATACATTAATGAAAGGGATATCAATAGAAGGTTATAAAAGGTTTTGAGTAATCCAGGAGGACACGCGGTGCCGCCTCCAGCCTGCACCCCGGCGCTGCATAGTGACGACAGCGCAGCGCTGCATGCACTTGATAAACGATGTACCAGCGCACCAAATTGTGGCGCCTCCATTAGTGTGTAATGGTGGCGATCATTGCTCTCGCAATGGCTCCAAGGGGGGCACTGACCCATTTTATCTCGCCGCCCTAGCTACACACACGGACCAGCTACACTGAAACCTTATTTATATTAAGAAAATTCTTTCCAGAATGCATTTATGGAGCAGAGTCTCGAGAATCCTGCTGTTGTCATGATAACATGATGTGTGAGGCTAAAAATTTCCAGGCAAATTTTATTTTACCCAGAAATTTGGATGCCCGGTCAGCCATGAGAGTTCTCAGACGTCAAGTACTAGACTACTTTGTATAGGTGATACGTAAAATGCGAAAGTAAAAATACTCCAGAACGAATTTCGAATGTTTTCTTGATTTCTTTTCCTTTTGCTTGATTTTGAAAGTTTTTCAAAACCGGAGTAACTAAGCCAACAACAAATATCATCTTCTATCGCAACCAATAAACATTTCCACTGTTACATTTCACCAGTTCCCTTCCATTGCTATGTACGCACTGAGTAAATCTGGGAGTTGGACCTTGCCTACAATTCATCATCACGCCCAACTTTTCATGAATCGCTTTTAAATATAAAAATACTTAAAAGTGTTTTTATAACGGCTAGTTGACTCAAATGTCCAGTTTATTTCGCAATTTTAAAACGAGGAAAGAAATCTCAAAATTAGAATTAGTGAAATATATATAATTTTTTATATATATTTTAATATATTAATAAATGGTTTTATATATATTATAAATGATTTTATAAATCTAAATGTTTTTTTATTATTGAGAAAGTTTCCGTGTATTGTTCTATTTGGAGAATAATTTATTAAATATTTTAAGGGCTGTAAGTTTGATTATAAAGCGATTATACGCTTCCTACCACATTTCGCTGGGGATACTTACAATTGAGCTTTGCAACCTAAATAGCAAACAAGACAACATTAGTAAAATAGTAATATTTATGAATAGTAATTTAGAAAGATGAAAGAAAAAAAAAAGTTTGTACTTGTACAATGGATGTAAAAAATAAAGAAAATCATTATAGCAGAATCGACGATGTGAATATTACTCAACCTATTCTAAAAACGCTTCACAGCACAACATTTTCTTGGTCAAAATTCGCTTCGCAATAAAATAGAAACTAATTACTTCGCCTTTTTCAATGATGAAGTTAATGCAACAATGCAACTAACTGCTGTAGTTATAATATTGCCACTTATAACTAATGGGCAAAAAATCTTGAACAACAGATTACTAAAAACTTTTCAACTTAAAAATTATTATGAATGATTTAATCTCAATGCTTTTGGTACTAGTAAAACACTAATTGCGATAATTCAAGAAATCGCAAGCTTTCATAATTAAACAATTAAAAAAATACTCAATTGTTGTCAGCGCCTCTAGGAATATGGGCGAAAATGACCTGGGCCCAAATTCCAGGCAAGCCGTGACATCGTGAATGGTAATCCAGGTTTTGATCGTAAACAAAAAACGTGACCGCAGTAAAGGCAATGGTGATCGCACAAACACGCTTGGTCGCGTTTACGGTTTTAGCGAGCGACAAAACCTTACGGATAAAACTGACCGAATGATTACGGAAGCGAGATAGTTCTTCAGAAAAAAGCCATAAATTAAGCCTGAGTACGACTTTCACGGCAAGAAAGCCATCAGCCATGAGAGGACTTTTTTGGACGGACGTGTGGCCGAGCCTTCACGCCAGTAGCAACACTGCGTCCAAGGAGTGTCAGTGAACTGCACCTCCGGAAATTGTACGCATAATTCAGTACGCAAGTCACAGCAATAAAACTGAAGATTGCTTCACAAAAACAAGACATCCTGGTACAGAGTTTCATCGCCGAGTTTCACGAACTGGCCAGTTCAGCCAAGTGATGGCCCACAACGTCCCAAAACTACACGAGTCCCAACAATTGAAAATAGGATCGGACGAATCTCGACCGAAAATATCATTCGAGCGAGATAAGCCAATATTTTTTATATAAGCAGTGCATCAAAAGAACGAGGATGGTAAACACACACTTTTAGTTAATATCGTGAATAATCTTTGTAAGCGCAAATGGGTTGTTTATTATATGAGATTCAATGTCCCAGTGTGGCATACCAGGCTTCAAGTTTATGTTCCATCAAGTAACAGACCTAAAATGATGATAATAATAACATTCCCAAGACGGAAGGTTACGAGTGGTATAGCAAGATCCTTTTTGGCGTGTTTATGCAGCAGGCACTCAAGAGTGGGCCATGTGATGACAACAGAGAACCCCGGATACTCTTATTCAGACGCACCACACAGCAGCATCTCACCAACATCCAACAGACCATCACAAACTTTCAAATAAACTGTCATAGCAACACGACTTTATAGACTCGACTTTCAAAGCTTCATCAAATTCTACCGAGTTTAAAAAAGAATTGGGTAAGATTTTAATTTCAATCAAAATTTATAGACGCTCCTCAGTTTTTGGTGTGGAATTAAATGACCTATTTTGCATTGGGCGAATCGCTCAAGTCTTCATTTATATTAAATTCTGCGGTATCACTTGATATTAATTGTCAGATTTAATTCATCACGTAGATAGAGTACAACCATGTAAGGGGCATATTATTCGGATAAAAATAAACTGTTGTACATAGTGTTGAGACAGCAACATGATTTCAAGCAAGTCTGAGAGTGCACGCAATTCTCGTTAGGAACGTCAACTCGAGATTTCAAATAAAATCTCAAATAAATCTACTAACCGACTTGCTCGAAAATTGGTACGCGTTACTGGTGACGTGTAACCATCCTGCGAAACTTTACAACTTCCGTTGGCACAGCTGCACGTTCACTGTTGGGGCACTTAAAATTAATGCACAGATGCTGCATATACTTTCCTCGACATTTTCTCCAACAGCATTAAGAAATAGAGAAAAATAAATTACGGTTCAATACATTTATAATTGTGCAACACGAAAAATTAACGAGGTTTAATAACTCTGCGTACACAAATTGGGCCATGGAATAAAAAAAATCTGGAGCGTTAGCACCAATATTAACAAACTCTTGAGACCATTCCTCCTCCCAACAAGAATTCAACGAGTTTTCTCAACGTAGTAAATAGGCACCACAATGTGATTACCACCTGCATTTCAACTTAGAATTTCGAAATTGTCATTATTTTTAGTAATTGAATTTACCGAGATACTAACTATCTTGAAGCATTACGAACGCTCAATAGTGACACGGGGTTGGAATTAAACAACAATTAACGTACAAAAAATTGAACGACCGCTTAGCTAAATCTTGACCTAATACATGTTAGGCTTTGCGTAAGCGAACGCGCCGCTGCACGGTTCTCGGAGCGACAATCGCGCATGCATGCCTGCGCATTAAGCGCCCTCATCAGCAGCGCTGCTAAATAAGGCGCACCACGCAGCAGCATTTCTTGTTTCTGCCTTCTCTTAGCATAAACCCATAATTGCTGGAGAAGTGGCTGGCGCATTTCTTGGTTCTGCCTTCTCTTAGCATAAACCCATTATTGCTGGAGAAGTGGCTGGCGCATTTCTTGTTTCTGCCTTCTCTTAGCATAAACCCATAATTGCTGGAGAAGTGGCTGGCGCATTTCTTGGTTCTGCCTTCTCTTAGCATAATGCGATAATTGCCGGAATAGAGGTTGATGCATTTCTCATTTCTGCCTTCTCTAGCACAAACTAACCCATAATTGTTGAAGTAGCGATTGGTGTTTGTAGATCGAGCTATAGAAGTACTCAGCTGATTATAGTAGCGTAGTCTTCTAATATAGCTTCCATCTCACGAGTTTTAACAATTTAGGTTTTATCTCTTCATTACTCAATTCTGATGCTGGAAATGTACTCAAATCAGTCATATATTTTGTACATTATCAATTACAATCAATTACAACTTAACAGTTTATTTGGTAAAATAATTGTCCACAGAAGAGATTGACCGGGTTGTGCGAAAATAGAAAATCAACAAGGGTAAATAGATGCACGGCTTACCTACGGTGTCTCAAATTTTACTTAATACAACCGGAGCTCGGCAAGTCGTACGTCGTCATTACTCTAACCGATTCAGAAAATTACTCTTGTCATAAGACCATGCAGAATGCCAACGCAAACGATGGAACCTCAACACGTATAACAAGTGATGACATCGCAAAGATACGAGCATTAATATAAACCTTTCCAGGATAAAGCTAAACGTTTAGAATATGCATGCGTAATCGGGCATGAAGATAGAAGCTAAAAAATAATCCAATGAAGAGAACTATAGTATTGGGTCATCACGAACGGTCGCTTGTTTCAATTTGGTGAGTAAGCGAATCTTCATAAGAATTAAACGCGTACCCAAGTTAATTACTAAAATTTTACGAAAAATTCCAGGTATAGAAGAGATAAGTATTCCTTTTACAGCTTGACAACAATGTTGGCACCTATAACCAATGAAGACTTTACCAACTTCGCATCCAAGGCTCAATCGAATGAACATGACACAGCACATTCCTGAACGTAGCTAGAAGAAATTGTTTCGTGTACATGTCTAATACAATTTGCACTCTACTTAAAAGATAGAAAATGTTCCATTCTTGATATTGTGTAGGAGATTTGCAGCACAATAACAGTTTCTAGCAAGACTGGGCTGTCCCGTAAACCCGAAATACTGAAACTGGACATGCGACTGTAGGCTTTGAAAGCTCAAGAAACTCGCAGTTGCCACGTAACCGACGGTGAACTCTGTGCACTCTGGAATTATTTGGAAATACAATCAAAATTTGAGCTATTTTGCTCTTTTGATAATTTGCCTGCTTTCATTGATCAACGATGAAAAAAGTCGTGACTTGAATTATTGAAGTTTGTCTACATTTGTCTTGCCGATATTCACGAACTCCAAATTAAAAACATTAAATAACATTATATTAAATTTGTGAATGACTCAACATAAACTGATATTAATTATGCGAGGCCTTCAAAGTGATATACCGTCGCACATGAGCACAAACATAAAGTGTTTTTTCTACCCCAAGATTAGGCAAACAATATCAGTTGTCGATAAAAAGATTTAAATTCCGGTGGGCAGGCAAATTTTTAGCATTCATGTGATCACACACTCTTTCACCTCATCTCATTATCAAATGACCTCAAGGTGGCAAAGTAGTTATTTCGACGAGTGATGAAATCCCGTGTAGCTTCATCTCTTTGAAGAGTAAAATTATAGGGCTTCCTGTTCGCCAAGAAACAAATGCAACTATTCCAGAAACTGTATTTTACATGGTTTAGTTTAACCGTATTTAGGAAACATATTTCTACTTGCTTGGTCGTATTGTAACATCCAAGATATAATTTGACGGAAAATACCACATAAGAAATACAATATGAAGAAAAACCTAGAATAACATACCAAACTCATGAGCAGTACATCAACGTTTCCAGGAATGTCGGACAAAATGCTGGAAGAAGAGAAAGGCTCAACCGTTAAAGGCTAAGAAAGGAAGTTGAACAGGAAGCTCAGGCGATAAGGGTGAGGGAGGCGTGCTGCGGCACAAGCAATAATACGCCAAGAACCGATAAGGAAAATATCTCGGACGCAGAGCGTTACGAAAGACTAAAACTATTCGAATGTGCATAAATCTCATCTAAAACCATCCGTTGAAAATACGTATGAGGCTTATAGTTTATTCGGTAAATACTGTTCAAAGTTAAATCTGTATTCCGCGAATGGGAGATACAAACAAAATCTACTTACAATCTCCACTTACGAAGAGCTTAGATTACTATGATTACGACCAACGATTTATAAATGAATAAACCGAATATAACCGTCGACCTATCACAGAAATGAGGTCACTAAATAATACTTACTATATGAATGTATAAGAAATACGAGTATGAGAAAAGGGGATCAGATGAACACACCATACCAAAATAGGAGAGAAGCTGCATCGAGAGACAGGAAGAGCACCATATAACAAGTTAGGTCATATCGCCGTCTATATTTTACCCAACATTACATAAATCATTAAAAAGGCACGTATTGGTAATTTGAAATGATTCACATTCAAAACGCACTCCGCGATCTGCTTCGTAACGGCTATGAGAAGTTAAGCAAGATTAGAGTGTACAAGAATGTTCTATACTTGCGTTTACATCGCTTGTTATACAACCTTGAATGTAATTCCTAATAAGGTGTATGGATCATTTACAACTTCTCACCGTCATGCAGCATCTAAAAAAGCAGCAAAAAGCGTCTAAAAGTAACAACAATTCTGCAATTAAATTTAAGAGAAGCCATGTTAAATAGAAATGATCATTTATTAAGAACATGATACTTAATAAAATAACCGCCCTTGAACAAACACCAAAGCAATCAAAATAAGAACATTTAGCTCACAAAAAGGACCAGCCAGCCACAAACAGTTTGTGGTCATAGGAGTGCGATCACTCATACCCATGTCGTTCTTATTTTAGAAGCAAAACAACGCGTTTGTAAATTTGTGTTTTAATTTCACTTCTTTGGCGCTGGGGAGGCGATATCGAGAGGAAGTTAGGCTCGTTAGCGGCGGCAAGGGACGAAGTAGACAACGGCTTCTGCAAAGCTTCTCAAAAAAAGTCACAATATCCCAACATTCGAGTTAAAATTATAGCAAAGATGTTTGGATAGCGGGAATTATCTTATTCGAATAGAAAATATTCTTAAAAGTTTCGAGGATATGTAACTGAATTATGCACTAATTACCGCTGGGCTGAAGCGTTATGGCTCAGGAAACATCGTAGGAGGACTTGAATTTAGAAATACTATTCTAAACACCGCTGGAATGTTTTTCGCAAAACAAAATAATTATCTAGGTTATTTCAGGTTCAATAGAATCACAAATACGTTAGATGCCCACACAAAATTTTGAACCATATTTCATTGCACGTGGTATGAGAAAAAGACAGAACTTCAGGGTTTTCCGCCAGCTTGGTGACATCCTTTGAATAAATCAAAACTTTCGCATTCACAGATTCTTTGCCGCCACCGATCGCTTCTGATAAATATTTGACAGAATTCTATAGAGATTCCACGAATTCCGGATAAGAGATAATTGCGAGTGAGGAAAGGCTGCCATATCTGAACAATGACAACGTGCCTACAATCGGCACAGTACAGATAAAAATAAACACAACATAGAAAAACGAGTTGTTCGAAAAATATCGATGAAACGCAAAATTGAATGGCTGCAATACTGAGCTTCTTCAACGATAGGTAAATAAAAAATTCACATTTTTATTCTCAACTTCTTTCGGCGGGAAGAGTTAGCAACGAGGTTCATTCAGAAGCTATAGGAGTTCCATCAGTACTCTAACTTCGAGAATTGTACGTCGTACAACTTACGAGCAACATACCATCTATACTTCGTATTGTTTAACAATCTATTTATAAACAAACCTGCGACATCCAGTATAAAGAGATGAAATAATTTGTTACTGAGCTTATAATGTTTCCACTTGGGTGATAATCCTGTTGACCAGTTACAAACTAGTACATATAGATAGTAACCTACTCGCATAACTCATGAAATATGACATTAGGTATAAAGGTGCGTATAGTACTTTACATTAGATATTCGACTGCACATTCAAGCGTAGATAGTAAAATCTTCAGATGGATCATGGCGCATAATTTGGTCTATGTTTAGAGAGCGAGGTGAACGTTTTGATATAATTAACGCTGGAGGTTACGATCCAGTACGGCTTAAAAAGACTAAGTTGTAGCAATCAGAACACGTAAATCAGAATCACGTTATAATAAGAACACGTTATGTAGCAATCAGAAGACGTTATATTTGTTTTGTGTACATAACAAATTAAGCAGATGAATTGAGTAATTTAACCAGCAAAATACCTACATACGTAGGTTGGTATAAATGCAAATGTACGAGCACAGAGCGCATGGGTATGCAGGTCGGTGCACAGGTCTGTGAGCTACTCGTACGTAGCTCAGCCTGCGCAGGCCGGAGTTGAGGTGAGAGGTCACCCGGAGATGGGCAGACGCAACCACTCTCGATCTCTCCGCTGAACACCACCACCACCACCCGGCCCCACGCTCCCTCCCACACAATAGAGACTGCTGCACTCGTTCGAAATTGTAAACGCTTGCTAATTGAGCAATTAAAGTGCACAGTTTCGGTCGTCGAAGGCAAATGACCGTCATTGCAAACTCATCTGCATGGCCTTTGACTCGACCTCATGTCACGCGGACACGTAAGGCAACGAACCAGGATCTTAACTCGAATATCGTAGTGAGGACACTCGTATATACAAAAAAAATCAATTTCTAACCTAGTCTGATTATTCCGGTCACTTGGAAACGATCATGGCCTCAGTTTTTGTCATGGACAAAGAATTCAAATATTTTGATCGCACAACGTACCCGAGTATTAGAATATTCATGTTTACAGCTCGCGTGAGTACTGTGGCTTCAGGAACAAGGGGCGTGCAAAGGCCATTCGACGACACAGAAACAAAGAGTCTGAAAAACATTGACACGAGCGCTGTTATAAAATCCCGTTTGAGACAGTAAGCCTCGCCCCTCTACACACCCGAGTCCCTTTACTAACGTTATTACGGCGCAACTTATTTGCTGAGGCTTCAGAGACAGACAGTAAAACGAGCCTTGTGTGGCTTCTCGTCTACAAAGCCTAAAAGCCTCTAGAACAACGATGCTTAGCACTGGCCGCAGCTTACAGCAGTCCGGCACAATTGGTAGCGTGACCATATTTAGAACATGTAACTGCACTAATGGAAACGTATTTTGATCCATCAAAAATTAGCCCTTAACTCAAATCGAACCCGAAAAACTGTACAAAAGTGACACTACTGCAGAACGAATACGAGATAAGGGATCAATTTAGAATCCGATTTGGGCAGAAATGCCTCAAATTTCAAAGTAACAACGGATTTATAACCATATCAATTATATCGTTATGTTCTAGGACTTAAAGAAAAAAATTACACCTGACACAAGCTTAAGAGAACACATAATGAAAGAAATAAGAGAATATAGTGACCAAATAGAACGGGTTCGCCCAGAGAAACTTCGTTAAAAAAATAATAGTGAAGACCTAATAGTAGTGAAAAAGAACCAAAAAGTTGCCCAATTTCAACGTATCCCAGCATTTGAGTCAGGAACAATAAAATTTATATCAATTTATATCGTATACGGAGGAAAAAATGGTGCTTAACACTGCGTGAGGCTTCCCATACTATGCTTTTAAAGTAAAAACGAAGAGTGCGGTTATCAGCACGAAGCACATAACACTGTCTCTACAGGAAGAGTTTCACTTACGATAAATATTCTCCCAATGTTAATTACTAGCATCTGGCTACATAATAATCATTCGTATACGAATCGAATATGAGAGTTGGCGAGAAATTAGATACTGAGATTGTTTTTTTAGGATGCGCGTAAGTTTTCAGCATATGCATACGTTCAAGTAAACATTTCTCGCCAGTATCTGTACGTATTAAAAATGAATATCGACATTTTCACTTACAATGCAGAAACAGCCTGCTTCCTAATATTCCTACAACTTTAATGTTATTTCTATTTGCATCTACAATCTCAATGAAGTAGACTCGCAAATATCTTACTTCTATACTTGCTCGGACAACCGAGAGCGATTTCCTGAATTAACATTTCTGGAACTAAGCGGTATCATAATTAGGAACATACCACTCGCTTTCGGAGCGTACCACTCCGCGGTACCAGCACCGTTGTTCTCCACCCTTCCTCTTCCTACAGAATCCTACCTCTCCCTTCACAGGGGATGGCCACCTCTCCCTCTTGCCCTTCTTTGTTTAGCTCAGAGCAGCAGCAAGAGCGACGACAACACGACAGCCGAAGGAGTTCACTGGCCGCAAGCTCGAACTCATGCGACCGTTCGTGCGAACGCGGGCATTCGCGCCGGCAAAATGGAAATGCGCGCAGAAATTTTAACGCATTACTGTTAACTCAGCATCAACTTCTAGCCATAAGTTTCAAATGATAAGAAATTTGTAAGAATCTCGATCTTTTAAGGATCAAAATATCAATGCATGGAAATTATACACTGAACCATTACATCTTTTTAAGTAATTATCGTTTGCAACAAAATCTTTTCCTCTAAACAAAGACGCATACAAATATTTTACACTTCAAAGGATATATGCAACTTAAAGGTTGGTCGATACAGCAAGCGAATGTAAAGGAACATATAAGACGAAGTGCGTGAAATATCTTACAATTCTCCGTTGTTTAATGCAAGGTTATTGTTAGGCCATCATTCCACGAAATTTTAATGTAACTGAGCTGAGAAAAGAAAGTTCGAAAAGTTAAATAAACATTAAATGCAAACGCGACTCTGCTCAGATAAAAAAAACTTAAAAAGTCGAAGAAACTTCACTTTTTTAGGGAGAAGCGAAGCCAAAGTCCATCAGCAGATATTCATGACACGCAGATTTACCGAGGCAGAGCTCGCCCGACTTGGAGAGTCACGCTTTCTTCTGAACTCGTCGACGGTCGAGGACGGCCGAGGACGGCCGCACTGCAACCATATTTGGTGTGTGTCTTCAGAAAACCAACCCAGCACAGCAAACTGCGTGTCCAGCATGAGACACGCGCCATGAACAACGAGCCTAACCTAAGATATGTTGGTTCGTGTATAACGCCGCCAGAGTTCAATGCATCACGCACTTATCATTGAATCTAATTAGGGAAGTAGTAATGAACGAAGTGAGGCAAATGTTCATGACATAAATAGATAACCTACAGAACATTTTGAAATGAGAAGATGACGTGACAAAAATATACATTCTTTTGCGGTTAATGTGAAAATTAGAACGATTTTCTTATTATGTGGGACGACATAGAGAAGAGAAAAATACGTAAAAAACACATCGAACTGGTTTATCACCTCGATCGTTCTATTAGCAAAAATTTCAGAAAACAAAGAATTGGCCGATCAGATTATATAACGTGTTTGGGGGTATGGGGCGGCGAGTCTGAACGTGTACGAGTTAGGAGCTCTTTAGAATAGGGTTAGCAGGGGCGCGGGATGGGTTATGGAAGGCCAAGGGGTTTGGGGCGGGTACGGGTCGCCGCGGGTTGCCGACTTCCATGCCCACGGAAGGCAAAAGTGCGAGGTCAGCGACTGGGAGCTGCAGGCTCAGTCACGCTCTGCACTAGCTAAAAGCACTCTAGCACTACACCGTTCTTCTTGCTGGACACATTCAAGATGATAAAGTTTCTCGAAGCCCAAGCTGCCGTAGTTTCTAGACAACTAAGAGTCATGAGTGACCCATTGATGCAGAGTGACTTATATCAATTAATAACAAATAATATTTTGAAAAGATATTGAATCGGTGTGACTAAGAGAAAATATTTTAGGGAGACAACTGGTATTCGAGATGAATACCTTTCAGAATTGCAGAATCCGGACGTCAATATAAAGTATCAATCGATTTGCTCTAACATTGGAACGTAGCAAACACGACTTAAACGTTAAGGCATTGGTTCAAGTGAGGTAATATTGACGACCGTTGGAGCCACATTTCAGTCAGGACAGGACTGGTATTAACGAAGTGGCAACCAGTTCATGATTGCAGGGCCAGCTACAGCCAACCTCGGGCACACGACAGCGACCTGAGGGTCGTTACACCTACGCTCATCACGCAGTGAGTGACATCATCAGAGCGTCATATGGTGCGATGTGGAACCTGTCGTACAACATGGATTCCCAATAATTTCGTAAACACGGCATGCATAGTCCAGGAAACGATAATTTTCTAATGCTTATTGATCGATTACTTGGAGGCGCTCACCTTTTAAATTGCAATGCATTACGACGATGTTTAAAATCCGAGAGAACAACTTCCAACGAATCTTTGCCCTGGCAAAACCCTACTTCTCGTAAGGTTAATAATTCTGACAGCGACATTATTAAAAGGACGCATACGAGCCAGAGCAAAGGCAACATTTTGCACGTTTACCATGCAAGAAAAGGAAACTTATTGCACGTTTTACCTCCACGTGCGACGTTCTCAGTGTCTCATTTAGGTTGTTCGCATCGCTTTGCCCCACAGCTAGAGCGAGCCCCACAACTTGTGAAGGTTTAGTTGCAGCAGTGTGCACTTATTTGGACAGCATCTGACAAGTCGTATGGCCTGTTTTTCAGCTGGTCCCCAAAGTTTTCTTCGATTCGACGAAAATTTCGAGAAGTTAGCACACGAGTGCGCACGCCGGAAGACGAGCTGCTTGTGCCAGGTTTTGCTCGAGTGTTGTTGCTTTGACAGTTAAAAAGAAACTATTGTAAAATGCCCCATTCAATAAACTTTTCTTCGGTACGTTAGTAAGTTACGAAAAGAAAACAACTGCCTAGTCTTCTATAGAGCATATAACTAAAAAAAACATTTGCAGTCATAATACGATTAAGTAATTGAATTTATCAGGTACCGTACCTAATTATAAAGACTACGAAAATTAGCACCGATGAAACTAACAAGAGAAATATCCGTGTTGATCAGACAAATTTAAACTAAAAGCGTAAAAGAAAATCTTTAAGCGTGTACCTATAACGATATATTAATTACAACCTGTCGTAGTAACAGTTGTTAAGAAAAAAACATGAGTGTTATAACCTCGGCAACATCTTCCTCCAGCTGGTACTTGGTTTTAAATAAAGTAACAAATTTAGTAGAAATGAAACATTTCATAATTAGTGGATGATAGTGTTTTAGTTTGAAGCCAGGCACTTTGAATATACAAGAGTTAATTTAATAAATCTTATTCACAAAAATATCGTGTTGGGATATTACCTGGGTCGAAAATATTTTAAAACGTGAGCCATCGCAAAAAAAAATTCAAATCTAATTTAGAGTAAATATTACAGAGAAAAATCCGTTAACCAAGATGATAGACTTTAATGGGTCTCCAATCACCATTTCCATATGGCAAAAATTATTAACGTTCCGATAGCAACAGTTCCATAGCTGAATTTTCAAATCTTACTGATTTTCTATCCAGTGCTAAGACGAAATTGAAGTATTGTATTCGTACTCAAGGTAAACTTAAACGCAAATTTAATCACTGTGATAGGAATAAGCTAGAAGAACATCGCAAAGCATAATTTAGACTTACATTACCACCTTAGACATATTACTTGTTCACAAACTGCAAAAAGCATGCAAAGACAACATCAAGAAAATACCCTCGACGTAGCAACGCGCCACAATAGACCCAATGCAGGAATATTTCTTGCCAAATAAAATAAAGTTCGATTATTTTCTGATGGTTCATCATTATTACAACCAAGATTATTCCTAACTGAAGAGCTATCGAGAGAATGGCATGTTTAAACCTTGCCTGGCTTCTTATGGATTTAGGTTATCCGGTCGATCCAATTACGACAGCGCCAGAGATCGTATGCAAGATACAACGAACTATACTTGGACAGCTCACAGAACGGCACCATCACGCGTGTAATAGGAACTGGAGCAAGCCTGTTGTATATGGCTCTATTAACAAACAATTTCTAGGCTTTAAAAACGTTCATGAATCGTTCTGGAGAGACAACAATTTACTTTCAAAGTAAAGACAAACACGTGATAGATTATTATCCCTAAGAGACGTGTGAAATCTTGATTTACGAAAGTTTTTTATCCATACGCCACTGCATCATCACCAATAAAAATAAAATACTTAAAAAATACTTTTTAAAAAACCACGTTTTTCTTGTGGACTAAAAAGTAGAAAATAAATTATGGTTCGCCCCAAAAAAACGTGTGTCGGGCAGATTTATGATTAAAGCGAAAAGCACACAACACTTAAATTTTGGAAATTTGATGGTGAACGTACAGCCGGACCCACGTTTTTTTGGGGCGAACCATAATTTATTTTCTACTTTTTAGTCCACAAGAAAAACGTGTTTTTTTAAAAAGTATTTTTGTAAGTATTTTATTTTCTACTTTTTAGTCCACAAGAAAAACGATTAAGACTCGACTAAGTATGACTTGAGCTGCGTATCGATGATACGCAGCGTTAGCGCCTGCTCGTCTATAACGTGAGCGCCCGCACGTCATACTATATATATACTATATATATACTTCACTCAATTAAACTAATTTAGGTCTCTAATTACTAGTTTTTATGATTATATCTGAAATTGTTAGGCGAAAATAGCCTGCATGCCGAATTTCAGATCTCTAGAACAATCAGAAGTGGGCTAATTTTCGTTGTCAATGTTAACAACAAACAAACAAACAAACGCGAAGCAAAGCTAAGAAAAACGTGTTAAAAATTATAAAAAAAAAAACACTATAACGCACGCGAACGCAGTAATAGAAAGTTCACTTTGAGAGAAATTAAAACCTGCCTTAAAAAAGAAGAATGGAAAAAGTGGTCAGACATTCAAAAAGTGAAGCATTTATCCAAGCAAGCTACACCACATACTGCGTGAACACCAATCCAAGCTTGGAGTGCTTGTGTCAACTAAACACGATTTACTCCCGTGGAGAAGACCTAATTCTCCCTTTTCTCCAACAGAATTTTTTTTCTTCGGCTGAACTTCAAAATTAGCTGAACACGAACAACAATGGGCTACCTCAAAAACTCGTATTCATTCGAACTATTTCAGGACCTTGCATGGTTATGCAACACGTCTCTTGCAAATGCTCTTCTAAACTCCCGATGCCCTGAAGAACACTTCACCGACACCTTTCATGCAAGGCCAGCGCGCTATCGGCCCAAAGAAAAAGAGGCGTTGAGGGAAGTTTTGCAACGATCTCGTAATAGGATTAGGAACAAGACAATCGAATGGAGTCGTTCAGAGGAACTCAATTGCTGTACTTCCAACTCTTCGACGCGGCGTCAAATATTCTCAGTTTTTATACATATCGGACCCCTACAACTGCAAGCCTCTCTCGCGCGAGCAGCGGCCCGTGCCACGTTCGAATTGAAATAAAAGGAGACAGTTGTTTCCCAGCTAAAATGAGGATAAAAGACGAGCGTCTACTCTTGTGAGTTGGTTGGACATCGCGAGCGCCTGGTATAGCACACACTTTTGTTCCGACTCGCTATTAATTTCGTGTAGAATATTTTTACTAAATATGTATGAAATCGTTCCACTTGAACTTTGCAGAGTTAGCAGAGTCTGTGTTATTTGTAACTCAGTATCCATCATGTACTGCAATATTCAAAAAAAGGTCGAATGCCTTGCTTGGTGACAACTAATGTGGAATTTGAAATCAAGTGGACGTATGTGAGTTGTAAGCACATGCACTTTTTCGATTTTGCTTCTCGCTATCATCGCGAGAAAGTGGAAGATCAACGCCACAATAATCGCCCAATGTATGCTCGTAACAATCTACAAGAGGCATAAAATGATTCACAAATCAAACCTTTGAGCAAAACCCTACAAACATTTTCGGAATTATTTCAAATTTGATAAAGTTCTTGAACCATAAGCGAGCCATCTGTTTCATAGAAGCGAACTTAAAACTTGCAGCCCAGTGAGCTCCTTGCCAACAAGGAAACTTTGGAATCAGATAAATAAAAGTCGAGAAAAAACCTTGTCACTTAACCTCTCAGCACACAACTGCTGCACTTCGCAGGAGACAAGCAGAGTAATGAACTTTAAGGAGAAGCGGAAGGAAATATAAACAAGTAGATAATGAGTTTGGGATAGGGTTAAGTGGTAATTAAGACCAAGCTAGAGCAGACGAAGGAGAGCATGTATAGAGTTTTCTGGGAAGATGCTGCGTTGCCAAGGTCAGCGGGAGGAGGAACTCTCCCGAATGTTTAGGTTGGTGCCAAACAAAGAGCGTGCATATCTTTCAACGCGCCCACCCTGTCTCATGTGAACATACGAACGCCGGCTTTTGGAAACCTTTTGAACATTGAGCCTCATTTTCTTTTCCCATCGACTATTTATTAATTTTGAGTAGAGTTGAAGACACTCAAAATGTTAGACGATCATAGCAGATTAACAGAATTTTTAAATGTAGCCTATCATCAAGAGAAAATAGAAGTTTCTTCCTGGCACACAGGAAACAGAAAAAAAACACCATATCTTGAACGAGCAAGCACATTCATCGAAGCAGATATATGAACACTAAAAAGGAATTTGATAGATGACCAGCACTTCGCCCACCAAACATTAGCCTAAACACAAGCAAATGCATATTTTCCCGAGACTCCATTCACAATCTCAATCAAGATTACGATCAGGCGGGTATTGAAAAATAAAAACTAACTTTTTTTGAACGCTCTAAAGTTTACCTAATATATCAAAAGTCACAACGAAATAACGATAAAGTCGAGGATCCCACATGAACAAAATAAATAAACGAACAAAAGTCGTATTCGTCGAGCAAGCGGAATAAAAAGGAAGCCGGAGCGCGATCCCGAGCATATAAATGGTGTCCAAGTGGCTTCGACACGGCAATAAATTCCGGCGAGACAAACAGCGCGATGACCGAACGAAAACTTTTGATGGGTCGACATCGACAGAACAGCAGAACTGTTGAAGTGAGGCTTATTGTCGTGCGAGATGCATGACAACGCGAACACGATAGAAGTAGGCCTGGCAACACGACAGTGATGGCCTGGCAACACGACAACGATGCACGACACTCACACGCACGACACTTGCAGGCCAATAAACACGCACGACACAAGCAGGCCAATAAACACGCACGACACTGGCAGGCCAATCAACACGCACGACACTGGCAGACCAATCAACACGCACGACACTAGCAGGCCAATCAACACGCACGACACTTGCAGGCCAATAAACACGCACGACACAAGCAGGCCAATCAACACGCACGACACTGGCAGGCCAATCAACACGCACGACACTAGCAGGCCAATCAACACGCACGACACTAGCAGGCCAATCAACACGCATGACACTGGCAGGCCAATCAACACGCACGACACTGGCA